>NW_024962252.1:91829584-92106783 GCF_019238085.1 Lagopus leucura
TTCCTTTCCTTTCCTTTCCTTTCCTTTCCTTTCCTTTCCTTTCCTTTTCTTTTCTTTTCTTTTCTTTTCCAAAATATTTATTCTCTTGGGAAGTGGGGGGATTGGACCCCATGGTCCTTGAGGTCCCTTCCAACCCAGGCTATTCTGTGATTTGGTGATTCTGATTCTGTGAGACATTTTCAGCTGTCACTTCTTATCTTCCCAGCAAAATTGAAATGAATTCTAGCAGATTTTCTCACCATTCACAAATCTAACTTTCGTATGATTATGGTAAAAAATACCTCGTTCCTTGTTTTCTATTACTTATGTCTATTCCTCTTATTCACTTAGATATACATATTTTTAGTCCAGGAAGAATGACTTAAATATTTTGCTTAAACTTCTGTAAGTTGCAGGCTTTGTGATGTAAACTGGTCATTCCTATAACTAGTGGTTGGACAACAGCACATTGATTTAAATTTTCCATGTTTTGCAAAATCCTCCACTTATCTTGATTGATGTGAGTCTTTACTAGCAGGAACATTTCCTTGGAACTTAGTCAGGATCAGCACACTGCATGAAAATCCAGCTGTCCTTTCATTTAAATACTGTAGACAACATAAAGAATCTGCAAAATAACGTTTGTAAAATGTGTCATGTGTAGTTGGAAAAGTTTTATTTGGATAAATATGAATATATACTTACATGCAGATATATAAATGTACTTTTGTAGATATAAGCATGAGAAACATAGAAGACTTTCAGAGAAGTTTGAAATAAAAGGTATGTACTACCAGGAGACTAGGATAAGACCTTGTAGAAAAGACTTTCCTTCTTCACAAAATAGAGGCATCTGTGATGCTGGCTACAAGGTACAACATAGTTGTGAGAAAGGCAGACAAAATATAATTGCCATATTGAATGGTAAATAGGAGTGTGACTGCTGACTGGAATTTCTGGTCACGTGGGTCAGAAAAAGGAAAGTGCAGCAATCATAAATAACTGACATAAATTAATAATGTGCTGCTCCCATCACTTTTAACTAACTAACCTTTCATAGATAGGTAATGATATAGTTGAACTTACTGATCAAGAAGCTGCAAATGAATCCACTCTTGTGGCTAAAGTCGAGAATGGCCGATGGTACAAAGTTAACCCAATCTTAATGATATTTGAGAAATACAATTTCATGCTCCACCTCAGCTGGTTTGCCTTACCTTGTTATATTTCTTTAGACTCAGTAATACTATTTTTGAACATGGAAGAAGACCTTTAGAAATTGAAAATGTCATCAGTGAATTGAAAAGAATGTTTTGTTTCATTCTCAACTCATAAATGTGCTTTTCCTATGCAAGAGATGTGTAAGTTGTGGAAACGTCACAGTTAAATGGCAAGATAATCAGTTTCATCCTTTATAATGGCTAATTTGTCAACATACGACATATTCCCTTTTCAGATTTTACCTTTGGATTTAGAGAACTGAAAAACTGAAAGACAAGATGAAGTCTAGCATGCTTTAACTATGGTAGAATTTGCACCACCTACTGAAGGTGGATCTCATACATGAAAGTTTACTGGCAAAATGTTGTCCCAGTAAGGCTCGATGGGGTCAGGTTTTCACACTATATTTTGATGAATAGCTTACATAATATGCAGATGTGGATTATCCATGAAAACTGTGCCATGTATAAGCGTGGGTATAAGTGGGTGTTGTATGGACTGTGAATCCTAGTAGGGTTAAAATCCTATCATATGAGGAGGTGATGGCACTGGGAGTTGAATCTACTGAAACCCTCTGAAGAAGCACAGTCGTTATAGTGTTGGAGTTAAGTGTAAGCACATCATGCCAAGGATAAGGGTGCAAGAAAGGTAACATTAAATCAAATAGTTTGCTATTTAACATAAGCAAGCCATTACTTACATCTTGTGACAATTCTATTTGCAGTTTTCTGCAGGGGTTCATATAAAAGTGTGATACGTTCATATTTGCCGCTCATCGGTTAATCACAGTTCCTTACTGATTATAGATGCTCTGTGGATATCCAAGGCAATCAGACTATTTAATGTTTGCCTTTCTGTAATAGAATTTTGACCCATCTTATGAGAAAAGCTTTGCTGACTGCATTGAAAAGAAATGTATATTGTTATTTTGTTTAATATGAAAAGATTATTGAATTACAGTAAGTTAAAATCGAATTTGCAGTGTGAATTTTAAACACCACTCTTAATTCATATGTTGTGAAAAGTACTGTTTCTGAGAGCAGGCATTAGATTACCTGTGCATTGACATTTACTGTAATCAGGCCATGTCACCCTTTGCACCAGCCCTCTGTGCCCAGGACACCTAATTTTTGCAGAAATGCTAAGGACACAACCCTGAAACTGGTGTTGGTGGAAGACATAAGCCTTCATAAGCCAAATGTGTATTTCCCCACTCACTTGCATCCCAGAGCACAGGAGGCAGGTAGGAATGCAGCACTTAACGCAGCAGAGGACCAGGAGAGCACAGCAGCTCTTCCCATCTTGGTAATGGTACTAATGAAGCCAACTAGGAAGGATGCCCTCCTAGATTTGTTGACTGTGAACAGAGAGGGTCTCATGGATGGGGTGGCAGTTGGAGGCTACCTTCATGGCCTTATTGGCCACAAAGTATTTCAATTTAAAATCTTAGGAATATGAAGGAATCTGTCACCAAAATTTTGATCCTGGATACGGGAAGAACAAACTTTAGGCTACTCAGGAAAACAACAGTGTCCCCTGGGAATCTGCTTTTGAAGGTGTTTGGGCTCATCAGTACTAGCTGCTTTTGGTACTCCCTCTAAATAGCAAAGGAATAGGCAATTCCAAAACACTGGAAATCAAGCAGGTAGGGAAGAAGGCTGTATTTTCTGACCAAAGATCTTCATGTAGATCTTAGGTGGAGAAAGAAAGTGTATGAACACTGGAAGCAGGATCGTGTGACACTGAAGGGCTACAGAAATGTAGATGTTCACCACTGTAGGGAGGCCTGCCTCCAGGGCTCTGGGATGCAAGGGAGCAGGCAGATGCGTGTTTGACCAGTCTGTCTTCCACTGACTTCAGTTGCAAGTTTGTGCCCTCAGGACTTCTACCAAATTAACTTACCTTCATTTTGTTCTCCCTGGTCTTAGTGACCAAATAATTTTCAAGCCAGTTAAACTGCTTGACCCTTTTACATTTTCTCTGTCTTTTTTTTTTAACTTTTCCTTTGCCTTAAAACTTCTTATCATCTGTAGAACTGGCAGTAAAACGTAACAAGTCTGTTGGCAGGCTATTGCTTGCTCTTTATAGAATACACTGCCGTATGTCTCTTGCTCACAACTCTGGTTTTGAGGTATGTTAAAAATAAGGATGTGTGCAAATAGCTGAGCTTTTTAGCTTGAAGCTGCATTTGGAGTTCTCTATATCATAGAATGAGACACATCGAAAGAATTACACTCTCATAAGAAAACACGTGTACATATAATTTATCAGTATATAATACCTTTATAATTTATCAGTAATAATAGACCCCATACAGTCATGCAGTTTTGACTCAGATTTCCCTTAGATAATACTACAGTGTCTGTATCTGAAAAAGGACTGACTAGCAGCCTCGATTGAGAGTAGCAGTGTTACTCAAAATGGAGTTCAGATGTATTTTAATTGTGTACAAACCTTAGAGGAGGTAGTGGAGCCTAAGCCTGTGCTTAAGTCTGTAAATAATCAAGAGAGTATTTATATATATGTAACTTCAAATGGAAGACTGAAAGCTGTCTGAACTGAACCGAACACATTCCGGTTGTCATTTTTAATATGACCTTGTTCTGGAAGTGTGATTGATTGATTGATTATTTTTGGTGGGTTTTCTTGGACTAGATATAGTTCAAATCATAGTTTGAGCAGTTATTCACTTTAAGCAATGAAGTCAGAATCTCTACACTTACTATTTTAATAAATTGAGTTCTTTTTCATTAAAAAAGTTACTGTACAAAAAGATACCATGTGAAATCTTTCAATGGAATTGCGAGAATTTGTAGCTAAACATACTCCCTTACTTTAATTGTACTTGTGGATTTGAAATTAGATGTGCTTTTCTATTAAGAGAAAGGGAAAACTTCCTCAAATAGCAACTGCAAGTAAGAAGATAGGCAGGCTTGTTGCTTTCTTTTGAGGAAAAATATATATATTTATTTCTGGTATTCACAGGAAAAAACTTGTGTACACTTTTTTAGTAGGCAATCTCTAATACTATGAAGACCTTAAAATTAGTCTATACGTTCTTTTTAACATACCTTATTCAGTACTTTTTGTTATGCATGAGGGAAACACTGCATGATAAAAATAATTTCCGGTTATATTGCATGTAAATAAAACATTATTTCTAGTAGATGAAAAACACTGAATGCTTAAAGCTTCACAAAGATATGTGAAAGATATCTACCTTAACTGTCATTTTAATCAGTGTATAGATCCTTGTGTATAATTCCTGAAGCAAATGAACTGAGGTAATAATTAAATAACACAGACTGCTTTTCTTCATAAATCAAAATATCATAACAACAATATTTGGTATAATGATTACTTTATAGAGGAAAATTGTAATTTGTATGGAATAAGTACTGTATGTGAATTCAAGGGAGAAAGAAAAACACCTGTAAAAATAAATATAAATAACAGAGAAATTCTAGATACATGATCGGTGTTAAGCAGAAAATATATGTAGGATTTTTTCCTCATTTCTGAAGTAACACAAAAACTACAGTAGAAAGAAGGATGCATTGAACAGGCTTATGACCAAGGGAATGCAGATTAAAGCAGACTGAAGTAGCAGGAAAGAAACAGGCTTTGCAAGACATGGCTAGAAGTCATTTGAAGTGTGTATGTGTATGTGCTCCTCACATCTTCAGGTAATTGTTCATAGTGTAACTGTGTATGTTCAAAATTGTATTCATTTTGCACTTGCATTTCACATTTAAAAAATTCATAAGCCAGGAGTTTTTTATTGTTCTCCCACACTGGAGATGAAATCCCAAGGCTTAGAAAGTCAGGACTATTAGGAGGTAGGAAAGAGGAAAAACATCATTCTGTTGTTATCTTCAAAACTGGAGTTATCCACTAAAAGTAAGCACCTAAAACACATTTGTTCCATGGGAAAATAACATTGCTGGTAGAAGAACAAATGTCTTTCAGGAAACAAAGCTTCAGGCTGTCAATGATATCCATTAAAAAATGCAGTTTTTAGCTTGGATCTTTTGGTGTTTGGTAGAGTGTGTTAGTACTGGCTTTTGTATTGCTGGAGGTCTGTGGAAAAAGCCATCATCTTATCTTGAAGTACAGATTGAAAATATGTAGTCTAATGTAAAATCTCTTACATCATTGTATGAGGAATTGGAGAGTATGAGCCTGATTTGCATTTCATGAATATTTGGAGCTCTTAGTGACAAGAAACATGTGGTCTTTTATGCTCAGTACAGAGGGGAAACCAACTGCCCTGATGGATATATATGTATACGTATAAGAGGGACAGAATGTATATAGATAAGGAAGTCCAGGATGGGAACCTTCGTACAACTTCACTATTTCAAAATAACTTATCTGTTATCTATTGGAAAAGTAAAATTTGTCTTAGGGTCTAGTTATTTTGTATTATATTTTTAGCAGTGTAATATGAAAATTATGGTAATAAAACTTCTTTGCAACTATCAATGTTGAATCTGAAGTCAAGACAAATTTAGATAAAAGGACAGCACAACACAGGTAATTGCTATTCAGTGACCTGGTCTAGTCAACTTTGTATTAAAACACATGTGCATTTGGTAACAGTTAAGTGTTGGTAACTTGATAATTATCAACCAG
Source organism: Lagopus leucura (assembly GCF_019238085.1). NCBI lineage: Eukaryota > Metazoa > Chordata > Aves > Galliformes > Phasianidae > Lagopus > Lagopus leucura. The sequence continues at coordinate 91,835,420 of NW_024962252.1, forward strand.
CAATGTACATTCAATCATGAGTAAAGATTACTTTTTTCAATAGCAGTTGTGAATAATGCACATGTTTATCAGGACAGAATAAATTTAAATTCTGTATTTTGTATTCCCAGGAAGTGTTGCAACTGCTTCCTTAAAACTAAGTCCACATTTAAGATTTTTAATGATTAGGATATTGTGGTTTAACTGGACAGACATATAAGCACCTCACTTCTCTCACCCTCCAGGATGGGATGGGAGAGAGGATCGGGGGCGAAAAAAAAGAACAAATCGTTCTCAGAATAGTATTGCCCAGGACTACTTGTAGCTCAGACACTGGTGTTGTGCTAGCTGAGCAGAGTAAAGAGTATTTAATAAAATGTTTAGTTCTTAAATATTACTTTTCATCCAGAAATATAAAATGCCTTAGGAAAATTAATCTCAGCCTTGTGTCTCAATAAGACTCATGAAGTGTTTAAAGTAAGGACAGCTGTACAGACAGAAAACCTCTGTGTTTCATGCCAATAGTCTAACCAAATAACTAATATTCATTTGGGATATGCTAGGACTAGAAATATGCAGTACATCACAGCTAGTGATCAAGCAAGTGTATTTCCAAGTAAGTGTCATTCAGAAACAAGACAAAGAACTCCTAACATCTGAGTTTTGAAAGTTTCTACGGAAAAAACACATCTGGAAATATTCGTTGGTAGGAAAGAAATCTCTCTAACCAAAGAGTGAAGATTAACAATGACAGAAACCACTTTAACAGTGTTGTAGTTGTTGTTTGTTTGCTTGTGTTGACAACTTTAAGCATCATGTAAACTATCTCAGTAATTCTTTGTGCTTTCTACGTTTTTAAAACTACTATTCCAGTCCCATATTCTTGCCAAATTATATGTGAGACTTTTATGTCCAGTGATAACTCTTTCTGACTTCAGTAGAGCCTTGAGCTTGGAGTTGAGAGTGTGTGCGTGCGTGTGTGTGTGTGTGTGTGTAAATAAAATGCCCCAGTTTAGCTGAGGCACAAGCCAATGTAGCTTTGTCAACACGTGTATGTGCTTACGTCTTCACATCCTGATAAATAATCAGCAGACTGAAAATTCTTCAGCACTTTATCTTGTCTATAACCGATTCACTATTTGGCATGTCTGTTGTTACTGGGTAGTTGTATCAACCTATCCTTGCCTATTTTAATGTGGATGAGGTGATGAAAATTTTACTTTCAGATTGTCTGCATCAGCAATGCAGAAAGTTTGATTGTAGGTGATAGCTTACAGCAGCCAGCCAAATGTTTTCTTTCTACACCTGTCAAGGACTTCTGTGTTTAGAGATAAATTACTCGTGCTGATTCTACAAAAGGGAAAAAAGAATGTTTAGATACATCAATGTTTCGGGAGATAAAAAAATAAATGTAAGGGAAAAAAAGTTACCTCTTCTAAATTCTAGTTTTCTGTAAAGAGTGAAAACAGTAGAGAACTCATCAGTAAAGCAGATGAGAAGACAATTGTTCAGACTTTTTTTCCCCAAGCTTTATTGGTTTCTAAGCACAGTTTGTTTTTTGACTTCCTCTGTAGATGCAGTGCTGGATAGTGGGATGTAATGTATAATCATCTTTGCAGTCTTTTAGAATGCAGTTCACATCAATGCATTTCACAAAAGCATAAGTATTCCACGGCAATTTCTGTCATGCATTTTTGAATGTTCAGTATTTTGCTGAAGTCTTATTTTCCAAACTTAAACTGCCACAGGTCTGTTAAAAAGATCTCAGTTTTAATGAAAAGTGAAATCATAGAAAAGAAAGTTTTTGGCCTCTGTACTTACAGACTGACAGGTTATTTTAATCATCAATCAAAGAATAGAAGCCTCTGATCGTTACTGCAACCTTTTCCACTTTTGGAGGCAACATTCAGTGGCATTAATGAACTTTATGACAAAACAATAGCACTTAATGAGCTAGACAGCAAGCATTTAAGATGAATACTAATGTTAAAAGAACCGGAGTTCTTTGTCTCTTCTTCCTTTTCAGTATGCTTAGTTAGCACTAGATTGTGTCTGTCCATCTCTCCAGAATGTGCAGTTATGCTGCACCAGTTGTAAGTCATTGACTGTCACTTCATTTTCCTGAGGTGAAGTAATTTTCCTGATCATTTTATCAGGTGTAGTGTTGTTTCTGTGTAGGATAAGACTCTTCCACCAGTTTATTAGTAATTTATCTTCTCAATATTTGAAAATTTGAGGTTGTTATACAACAGTTTCCCTATGTTGAAGGCCACCTTTTAATTTGTGTGTTATTTCATTTCACCTTTAGTAATTGTTATGACTGGATGAAATGTGTTCAGGTTTTAGACATGGAGGGTAAAACGGTGTGCAAAGGAGGTCATCAAAGACAGCAGCATCTGCTGGAGTTCAAGGAGCTTTGGACAGTGCTCTCAGATACAGGTTCTGTGATTCTAGGAATATTTATTTCTGTGAACAATTGCTTGGTTGAATCATTGTTCCTTCAGCAAGATAGAATATTTGCAGAAAAGCCCATTCAATTTTTCCATATTTTATTTCGGATTTTAATTCAAAAGAAACTTCAGTGTCTCTTATGTTTAGCATGCAAAAGTCAAGGGGTCTGAATGCTAATTTTGCATACCGACTGGTCTTGGCTCCATGTCTTCAACCCAGCTGTCTAATTTATCTACAGCTTTCTCTTTTACTGCTTCTGGGGTTGTTTACAGCATGGAAAATACTTTCTTTGCTGAGATGACTAGCACAAAGTGTCCTGGCTGTACAGGCATGTATAAGTCCCTAGTAATCATATAAAAAGACATCTCAAGATGCACTAAACTCCAGCAAGAGCATGAATAACTTTCGGATCTTTGGCAGCTCATGTCCAGACGCCTTGTATTTCAGCAAACCCACCAAGTTCCTGTATTTTTCTTGGGTAGGCAGAGACAGAGCAATTATGTATCAGTCTGCAGATGACTGCTTAAGAACTTGCTCAAAAAACCTTTCTGAGAGTCCCTTTATTGTTCTGTTAGAATAATGCTCTTCTAGGCAAATAAATATGTATTAGTGGATGCAAGATACTGTCAAACATATTCTATTAGTGCCAGGTGCATAACACATTCCCAGAATTAGATCAACCCATAATCAACATTCAGCTAATTTAGCCAAAATGTATTCTTTCCGTTCTGTTAGATTTTTGATGCATGAATAAAGGAATTAAACAAGCAGGATTTTTTTTTTTTTTTTTTTTTTTTTTTTTTTTGTCCTTGTGAATGGGAAATTACAAAGAATTCCAAAGTCTATTTTTCAGAAGTCTCTTAAAGGGAACCCTTCACTCTCCCATGAGACTGACTGTTCAATCCATAGAATGACTCAGCGGAATACATTCTTATTTATAGAATAACTTTTGTAATGCACTTAAAGAAAGGAAAAAAAAAAAAGAAAAGAAAAAGGGAAGGGGTAGAAAATTGTATTAAAGAAAAGTAATGCACTTTGCAGCCTGAGTGAAAAGTGTAGGAATGAGCTTTTGTGAGCAAAATACTGCACAATGAGTAGGCAATTTAAGTACATAAACAAGCATCCCGCTAATAAGCAGTGAGTAAGACTGCAGGTAGAATTACTAGGCCTTCTGAGAACAGATTGGTGAGATAGTTAAGTGTTGGGGTATTTTTGTTTTTTGTTTTTGTTGTTTTTTTTGCATTCATCTTAGTTTTTGACTTCTTGTAATACTTTGCTGCACTGCTATTTTTGCTGCATTTGGTCGCTCGCTGTATTTAGACTGCACAGTAAAGGGAGAACATGGTACATTCTGTTCTCTCTACATTCTTAGTTTCCCCTAGGGAGGGGAGCTATTGTGTGTCCCACAGATCTGGTTTGAGAAATGAGAAGATGGTGTATGGCCGACTTAGGGTATTAATGCAGCCTTTGTACTCACTACTATGCCAGTGTTGTACATAAAAACTCTGAATCTATTCCGTCAAAATCTCTTCCTTAAATTTCCAAAACAACTACTGTCCAAATTCCTGCTACTTCACAGAATCACAGAATGGCCAGGGTTGGAAGGGACCTCAAGGATCATGGATCTCCAACCCCCCTGCCACATGCAGGGCTACCAACCTCCATATTCAATACTAGACCAGGCTGCCCAGGATCTCATCCAATCTGGCCTTGAACACCTCCAGAGATGGGGCATCCTTAACCTCTCTGGGCAGCCTGTTCTAGCACCTCACCACTCTCACTGTAAAGAATTTCCCTGGCATCCAACCTAATCTTCCCTCCCTCAACTTAAAGCCATTTTCCCTTGTCCTGCAGTTATCTACCCTTTCAAAGAGTTGATTCCCCTCCTGTTTGTAGGCTCCCTTTAGGTATTGAAAGGCTTCAATGAGGTCACCCAGCAGCCTTCTTTTCTCCAAGCTGAACAAGCCCAGCTCCCTCAGCCTGTCTTTGTAGGGGAGGTGCTCCAGTCCCCTGATCATCTTTGCGGCTCTCCTATGACCCTCTCCAACAGCTCCCTGTCTTTCTTGTACTGGGGGCTCCAGACCTGGACACAGTGCTCCAGATAACCACCTTCCATGCCAACCACCTCTCAGGCAGACTGATTTGTTCCTGTTCACTTATTTGACATGTTCTCTTGCTTAAATGTTGTGCAGAGAATTGGCATAACTTCTTGTTAAAGTTCTGGGGCTCATGGCAGCATATTGAGAAACAATTTGCATGATTGAAACACTCCCTTACTGAACGTCATGATCCCAGTGGCTCTTCAAAGAGCCGTATTTTGTCTCCATGTATTTAAGTTTCCACGCATGTATGGTTTATGTAAGACTTGGGCCACAAGGAGGTGGATCCTGTTTAAGCAATTTTCATTTTGCAGTTGTGTCTTCTGGGTTTAAGATACAGGAGCTGTAAGTGTTTTTTTTTTTTTTTTTTTTTTTTTTTTTTTTTTTTTTTTTTTACACTGTGCATTCATTTTTATCTTCCCTCTCATTTAATTTAATGATAAGCTTGATAAGCTTTCATTCCAGGTAGGTCTCTGGGAGAGGCATAGCAAGTAAATAAAAAATCCCACATGTTCAAGAAATATTCTTGCATAGCCTAGTAAGAGAAACACTGTAAGAATGCTCTGTTTTTTTAATATTAATGTACTTCTAGTTTCTTTTTTTCAAAGTAATCTAGAACATTTACTCTGATTTTCAGAAAGTGAGAATAAACAAACATATCTTACCTTTGTTCATGTTAATAACACAGCTGAATAAACCATTAGATAGTTGCCTTCCTGTATTAAAGAAAAAAAAGGCTTTTTTTTTTTTATGTATTCCTCCATTTGTACTTCAATTTTGAATCATGACATTTGTATTTGGGATAATTATTCAAGGTACAAACAAGGCAAGAACAAATTTTTGTAGGTAGGCTTGTTTTACCTTATTTTGACTTACCATAAAAATTAGCCAGAAGATTGAATATTTAATCAACTCTTGGCATTTCCAGAGAGTGTTTCTATTTAGGTATGCCAAAAGAAAAGCCAAGAACAGGTTTTAGGCTGCTTATTTCCTTGACAGTTTTGTACTGTCCAGAAGCCAACTGTACCTCAGATACAAAAGTAATTATGTTTTATTGTTTTATTCATTATATTATATGAAAGTCTGTCTGATGTATGGTTAGTCAGTATCACACATGTGTACAATCAATGAATATACAGATGATATAGTACATTCAAGAACTTGGCTTATGTAATTATTATACTAGAGCAGAAAAGGACACCCTGTCCTGGGCTTGCATAGGAAAATCTAGTGGAGTGACTCTCCAGAAGATATCCTTCCCTACTGGCAGTCAGCTCTTAAATGGCTCTAGGAGAGGTGCAGCCAGGCTCCACCCCTTCTTGCATCACAGCTGAATTGCCTTCACCTGTGCTCCCATGGCTGACTCATTGCTTGTCTCAGGTGATCAATCAGAGGTTCAGGCTGTGATTCAGAAGCCCCATACACACATGCAACAAATGCAGTTATATCTTTTAACGTGTTAAATTAAAAATTGAAATTATATGTGCTTTTAATGGGTATTTATAAATACAGCTGAATTCAACTGCAAACAGTAACAGCAAAAATTGTTAACTAGTTAATTAACATCAATATGAAACTGAAATTGATGACAAAATCATTAGAGTGTTACTGAAATATGAAACTTTCTTGGCCTTCTTCTTGTTGTGTAAGATTTCATAGTTTAATGTTGGGTTTGGTTGGAATTTTCCTATACTTTGTGTGTTAGTAAAGGATAACTTTGTTTGGTCAGAGTAATAACCATGAGGATGTACTTCATTTATGACTGCTCAATTATAGATACGTAAAATTTTCTCTCTTTGCTTAGCAATGGTATGCTGTGATAGATACAGATGTAGATGCAGCGTAATATGAGTTCTGCTTCATTTCCTGCCTGATTTATTATTGTGGTAGGCTATTTAAAGCCATTGTGGTTTTCCTTAAGGCAGCATTGAACTACAGCAAAAAAAGTGACTTGTCTTTTCTTAAAACTTTTTGAATATGGTTTCAACTGATTGTTTCTGTCTAGGACATGAAGCTATTGCTACTTTTGAAATCTGTGAGTATGACAAAGCAAAATCAATTAGTTTTCAGTTAAAAATGGGTGTGTGTTCTTATCTGAGGGGAATAGAAAGATGCATTTTCATGGTGTATGTGGTCATTGACTTTGTCATCATCTTGGCACAGCAGAGGTAAAGATTAGGCTGAGGAGTATGGTCTTCAAGTGCATGGGGATAGGATTTCTTAACTTTGATTCTGATTCTAGCATCAAAATAATAATAGCTTTGAAAGGCTGCTTGGTCAAAATAGGTATATTTCTGTTGTTGTGCTACCAAGATTCCAGCTGCATTCAGCCCCCCACTCATTCTACATATTGAATGGAAAGGCTGTGTCTTCTGTGCAGTTTGGTGACAATGTTGTAGGCCATACAGACAGAGCATACTATGTTCCCTTTTTTCTGGGAGACAGTAGAAAGAGATTCAGTGAGCGTGAACATAACCAAGAAGAATATTTTCATGTGTATAGATCCATGAGTTTTTACACAGACACATTGTTGATTAAAACTTAGACCTAGTGAAAAGAGAAGACAAATATCCACATGAAGAAGAGCTCTAAGAACCTATTTTTTTGTTTTTTGTTGCTGTTCTTTTTTTCTTAGAAACAGTGCATCTGCTAAGAGATTGGAATTGAAGCAGGAATTCACACTTTATAGTTACTGCTATCCAGGAGGTAGCTTAACAATCAGAACATCAAATTAAAAAAGTTTCTTCAAAAGGAGTCTCAGTGGAATGACAGCTCTTGATTTCCACGGGGCCAGGAAAAGAAAAATAATGTTTACCTTCTTATAGCATCTGTCTTTAAATTTCAGTCCTTTAATATTTCTTGCTTCCTGCGACAGAGGAAATAAAAAGGGCACGTAATAAACTTCCTTTTTGCACATGGAACAAAGCTGGATGTAACTTTCATCCCTGGACTCTGTTTTCCCCTAAACCTGTCTGTCTTTGAACATTCTCCTACTCTGTGCCAGTAGGTCATCTGTGCTTGCAGCTGCAGCGTTTGGTGGCAGACTCTCTTGTTTCCTAAAGCACTACAACGGAGATTTGACTGTGCCCAGAAATTCTTGCCATCATATTTGGAGGAGGCAGTGGTATAGATCTCCCAGAGATGAGCATTTCTCACTCTTGCTGAATGACAAATGGTCATTTAGTCCCTCATTATGGACATAGAGCACATTCTGAGTCTATCTGCAAAAAAATAAATGAAAGTTCTACTCTTATGTCATATAACCACTGCGAAATGAATGAGTTGCCTTGCAGAAAATTTTCATGATAATATTTTAAGTGGGTCACTTAAGCTATGCAGTGCATGGGGGATAATGTGGAGATTTCATCCACATTGAAGGGTCATCAGATGTTTATATAGTGACAATACTCAGGAGGATCTAGATATAACTAAGTTCCTGTTATGCTGTACAGGAGTGGAAAAGACACAGTGTTTGTCTTTAATGTGTTTTCATTTTGGTAGATCATACTGAAATCAGAGCTATACTTCTGTAGTACTCAAAGAGAAAAGGTTTTGATTCATTTCTGGCAACCAGAATAACTTTTCTCTCTTTAATTCAAATCTACAGATTTGAATTCTCCTAAGTGCTTCCTGGATTCTTGTCATGCAATTCTTTTTCTCTCCTTAAGGAGTGTTTGTGTCTTTAATATGAGCTTTCCTTTGAGAAATGCAATTAGGGCATCACCCCACAGATAGAGAGGAAATCCTCTCAAATCATTCCTGCTGAAGGAGGAAATTACTTAACGTTAAAAGGTTCTCCTACTTCTCCATTGAATGCATGCACCTGTCTTTTCCCTAAACTCTCTACATAATGGATGAGTTGCAGTCAGGTGGAGGCCATTTCCCTAGAAAGGAAACATACAGCAACTGATTTCTTTCATTTTTATTTTTTACAATTTTTCTGGTTGGTATTTAATCTGTTTTTCTTATTCTGACGATGTTCCATAATTGCCATTTTTAAGACAGAAGTGATTATAGTGATTCCCTCAGACAAGTCATGAAAGCCTCTCTTGTGGTATAGTAGTACATTTATTAGTTCAGTTGACTGGAAGGGAGAGGCATCAAACATTTAAGATTGCATTCTCTATTGATTTGTGTATATACAATCATGCCTCATTGTAATAATCTAAAATCTAATCTCTTTTGTGAAGTGAATTCTCTTCTTTCATTAAGAAACAGTAAAAAGAAGTATTACTCCTTTGGGACCTATTACCGGAGTAGTTTTGGCCTTTTCACAAGATTTTCTTCAGTGTTGAACAATTCCATGTGTTACACTGCCTTACAACTCTCTTTGTAACAAGGAATCATATACAGTTCTAAAATCAGTTATGTGAAGAAATTTGTAATCAGAAACACGGGATTTGAAAACTGATAGGAAAACATGTAGGATGGGAAGCCTCTAATTAGATTAGTTGTACAGAGTTGGGTTTGACACCTTGCCTTAAGTATTATGTCCAACAAGGACAGAAAATACAAATTAGTGCCAGCGTAGGTTTGTTCTGCGCTGGAGATCGTTTACTGAACATTCCCACTATTGCAGCTCCACTGACAACAGTGTATGAGGAGCTGCAATATTCACAACTCTCCACTGCTAGCAGCTGTTCCAGTACTGTGTTAATTAGATTGGCACTGAGCTGTTTTAATAGACACGATGCTACTGACAGCTGCTGGGGTGCCATCTACACTAGGGCTGCCAGCACTGATAAAGCTGTGGTAGTGTGGCAATTATTTGCAGAATTTTTCACAAGTAGAACTGAGATATATGGGCTGAATTTGTGGTATATATGTGAACGTATATACGTCATTTTATTTATTCCCTATTCTCCCTTAGCGTCCTACTCACAGGTCGATGCTGTACCATTTGTAAAAATGAAAACTCACATGAGTCTTGCATCTCCTGGTTTGATATAGTCTTAAATCAAGCATAAAGAGTTAGAGTCAAGGATGTGAAATATATTGTGTCCATGTAAGAGTAAAATAGGGGTGATAATTATCTCAGTGTTCGTTGTGCGACCTGTGAAGTGGTAAAGTGTTTTGTATTGATTGCTAAATCACTTTAAAAGGCTTTCAGCACCCAATTCAGGTTGTCTTTGCTCATCTCTTCCACGTGTACCTGTATGTGGTACTAACTTTTCCCTACAAAGCTAGTAGGTTATATTTGCATAAACCAAGCAAATTTTAATGAAGTATAAAGGCAATGAAATTGACTTTACGTGTCGGATAATTGTACAATGTTTTATCATTTGTTTTTGTTCTTTTACTTTAAACTAGTAGAAAAACTTTATTGGAATAACAGTTCTAATATCTGTTCCTATTTTCCTTATTTCTTTTGCTTCAAGTAATATATGTTGTTTGTTTTCCCTGTGTGGGAAATTAGCGTTGCTTGACTTAACCAGTGTTGCAGTTTTCTTAATTAATAATTGATAAATTATTTGAATATAGGTAATGAAAAATACACTGTTGGCCAAGAAATACCACTGTACCATTTCTGTTCCTTTCTAATACCTCTAACCAACTCATGTCAGATTTTTCAGAAGTAGCGCTTAGATGTCAAATGGAAAATTGTTTTGAGACAAGTCACTTCTGCAAGAAATGACAAATCACCCACCCAGCCATGGACTGCTTTAATCCACCACATGTACACACAGTTTAGCTTTAAAAATGAGAAGTCTCAATTTGGTAAATTTTCTAGAATATGAAAGAAAATGAAGGCTTGTTTCTTCTGTGTGAAAGATCTCACTGATTCCTTTTAACTTCTATTTTAAAAAATCTCTTTTTTGAGAAACATCACAGCTTTTAAAAATGTTGTGTATATGTCAAATGTGGATTTGTTGTACTGATTACTTTTTATGTATTTAAAACACAAAATAAACACAGGAGCTGTATTTAAGAGCCTGTGCTGGACTAACTGAAGGGCAGTATATACAAATAAAAGATAAAATTTTTAAATCCAAAAGGTTGTAATGCTGACCTTGGATGATCTAAATCTCATCATCCTTCACTTTTTGTGCTTGATTTTCTTTTTATCGTGAAAATAATTAAACATTTCTATGAGTGTATATTTTATATTGTTAATAAATTTTCAATTCCTTTCAGTTCGTATAAATCTTAGTCTTTTTTTTTTTTTTTCCATTTACAAGTCCATATCATTTTTGCAAGGGATTCCATCATTTTATTGTCACAAAGGGGTTTGCATCTCTGATGCTGTAAAATGTTTTTCCTCAGTATGGTCAAACATACAAGACCAGAGAATTGGTAGCAATATCTTTTTTCATACACAAAGAAAGATCTAAGCCTGATACTGGAGAGTGATTTATAGATCTTGGACATTACTGCTGAAAGAAGTATATACATTAAAAGAAATGAAGTCATCCATGGGACAATAGCTGTCAGCAAGTGTTGTCTATAGGGTGCTCCGAAGATGAGAGGAATAAAGGAATAAAGGAACCACTTCAAGGATCAAAAACATGACCACCTTTCCTCCACCTGTCCTTGTTTTGCTTTCCATTCAGTGCTTCTGTCATTGTGTAGCCTTGCTCTGAGCTACTGAGGAATCATTGAGGAAATAGTGAAGGAATCCCGAAATCCTTCACACAGTGCTTCCAAACCTCAGTGAAAACTAAGTGCATATAAGGAAAATGAAAGAAAGATGATAAGTTTTCTATTTCAGGATCTGTAGTTAGAAATGGAAGCAAAAATCACACGAGAAGGAAATATTGAATACAGTTTCAGTAGTTCATCGTGATGTCAGAAATTAAAGATTTTAGTTCAGGTTAGGGAATAATAAACAGACTCTGACACACAGCTTTCTTTTGCTCTTTCTTAAATGACAGAAACAAAGAACTACTAAGAAAAAAATCTGTATTTAGAACAAAATTCTTTCATAAGTTACTGAAAATTTTCATGCAACTCTCAATATTTTTAGTCCTTCTAAAGCATGACTAGGCCAGAGGAAAAAAAGAATTTAGAGATACACACTTATACATATACTCATCTATCTATCTACCTATATATATACACACAATATATATCTGTTTGTATGAAGAAATATTTCTTATACTATCCACTAGATGGACTCATGAATAGAGTGTTCAAAACCAAAAGGTAAAATATCAAATGTTAGGCTCCTGCTAGAGTTGGGCTCACACAGCGGAAGTGAAGGGCAAGGAGTTTTGGCACCTGCAACTTCAGTCGCTGTGAGGATTAGCTATAATTTTGCTAGGGCAAAAGTTCTGGCTGATTCCCTGTGCTCTCTCTAGTGCTAATAAAAATAACTCAGTATATTCAGCCAAGAATCTTACATATTTCATAACATACAAAGCAGTATGTAAGTGCTTGAGGTAATTTGAATCAGACATCTGATGTGCTCAGGGTGTGTACTGGGGTGCCATATAGCCATAAAAGTGGGAAAGATTTATCTTGAAATGTGCTAATAATTAGATTTAGCAGGCAATTGAATATTCTGCTTGAAATGACAGGCTTATTAACAATCATTACCTTCAAATAATTTTTCCAGCTATAAATTAGTAATATAAGCTAAATTATTACTGCTTTTTGTGTTGGTTTGTTTCTTTAACATAACTAGCTGCCTTTCATTTAGTTGCTGTATTTGCTAAATGGTGCAGTGCTTTCTCAAGCTGACAACTGAACAGCAAACTCATCAGCAGTAATCATTTCATTAAAATAGTTCTCTTTAAACCACCTTGAGTGTTCACATGCACTCATACACACAGTAAAGTGGATAAATGGCCTCCAGAGAACATGCTTCCAGCTAGCACCAGGTTGTCAGAGTGGCATTGTGTATCCAATCCTCTCACCTGATTTTAGTTTATTAAAGAAAAGCATCCTAAATGCCCTCATGCTTCTTTGAAAAGGCATTAAAAGTAACAGAGCTTTCTTTTAGAGTCAGTATAAGGTAATGCCTGCTGGTTTTCTTCCGTTCAAACTTAGAGCTGACTATGGATATATCTTTCCGTAGGAAATTTGTGATACATGCTGAACTAGACTGATAGTGTAATATATGCTGTATAATTGAAAGTTCTCAGTCATAGAGTCGTAGGATTGCAAGGGACTTCAGGAGGTCACCCAGTGCAGGATGAGAATACTTCATCATTCCTGATAGATTTTCCATTCTTAATGCTGTGAATGGCTATCGTTTTCTTAGAAATTGCAGAACTCAGTGACTCTGACACTTATCTGGGCAATTTTGGACATTAGTCCATTATCTCTATCATTGAAAACTCTGACTTATTTTTTAATCAACCCCTTCCTGACTGTATCCTGTGTCTTTTGTCTAATCAGTGTTCATTTCTTATCCTATACGCTGTAGGCATGGATAACAAGATTATTTTCTTCCTCATTCTAGCAGATTGTTGTGTCATTCAAAGTGTTATCATGTTCCCCTTTTTGGCCTCTTTTTCTCTATCAAGCCCTAAACAGCCCTAATTCAAATGATTATGATAGGTCTTGAGGAAGAAGATTCACATTTCTATCTCTATCTAGTATTAGTAGATACATCAGATGGACTTAAGAGGCTGGCTTCATTATATTTGAAATGAAATTGGTATTCACTGTTCCTTCCTTCTGTGGATGACTAATCACACTCCACACCGTATCAGCCTGTTGCCATGACCTTCTGTGGGATTTTTTCTACAGTGATTACAAAATATTGTAAACAAAAGAAACAAAAGAATGCTGAATTGCTGTAAGAGAAAACAAGTTCATAGAGAGATTGTGCTTTCTTGTTGGGTTGTCAAATGTCAAATCAAAAATGAGAAGATGAATTTGCATGGCAGGGCTATTAACTGAATAAGGGGGATCAAGGTGCTCAACCAAAGGTAGAGACTCGAGGAACAAGAGTTTTTTGCAACTCTGCCAGCAACTCATTGAGTCAAAGTAGTCTCCTGAATGTCTGGCATAGGAAAAAATTACTGGTCTTCTAAATATCATGTATAGGAGGTACTTTAAACAGTTTCTAAGTGGTTTAAGTTCATCTTCTAAATTATAAATCAGACTTAAAGAACGTTCTATGAGTAGCATATATTCAGTTTCGTCTGGAAGGAACGAAGAACTGTGTTTTAAAAAAGAGGGGGAAAAAGGACATGTAATGAAAGTTAAAAATTGCTCTTGATTTTGTGTGTCTTTATCCCTTTTTCCATCACTTTGGTGTAAAAGTATTCAACTCTGCAATTTACATTTTGTTTTGAGTCGGTCTTATTAAAGAAAAAGGGTGTTCAGCAGCTTCCATTACTTGCAGTAGTCCCAATACTCAGTGTGTAATTTAACATTATAGTATTTGCTAACACAGCTGATAAATGCTTTGGCTTTTTACATCATGTATGTTATTGAATAAGTATTTTTTGCTGATGATAGGACATTCCTCTAAGAAAATACTAAATGGATTTTCTTGAAGGGGCAATCAACCTGTAACCTGAGAAAGAGCCATTATCCAAATATTTACAGTACATCAGGATCTGAAGGTCCAAGTTCTGTATCTCACTGTCATATTGAACCATCTTGCTGTGTATATCTCTTAGTCACTGCTTCTGGTTAAGTTACTATCCATATAAAGCACATGGAGCCTTGTAAGTGAAAAAAGCTAGGCATTATCAATAAAATATAAACAGCAATTAACCATAAACTTTCATAAACTTCAGGATCCAGTTCTCATACACCTAAGAAGAGATAAAAACAGTAGCATACAATTTTGTCTTGATTAAGTATTTGATATGTTATGTGGTCTTGTGAGGCTGATCTTGCAGAGTACTTCTTTGTCACTCTGGCAATCCTTACCAACTAGTAAAGCAGTGACAGAAAGAATCTGTGAGTTTTGCTAGATGGGCACAAACATCAAGTCTTAAGTAAGATTTTGAAGAGGTCTGAATCACACTGATAAGTCGTTCCTAATCCATCTTCTAATTTGATTTAAAGCAATGAATTTAAAAAACATTCCTTCATGCAGTATCTATCTATCTATCTATCTATCTATCTATCTATCTATAAAATATCAGCAGTCTCCTTACATGAAGTGACAGTAGAAACCTGAACAACAGGTTTTTATCTCTGCAGTAGTCTTTCTTGTCTCATATCTGTCTTGTCTTTTCTTACCATTTCTGTCTCAGATGGAGTTTGTACCATGTTAAGGGTGCTGTTCACAAGAATTAATAATCCCTGGCTTAGTGCCTTTCTGTGCAACTGTGAGACAGGTCAAATGAAACAAAGCTCAATTTCAGGCGTGTACTAACTGTTTAAAGCTGACTGTGTGAATCTGCCTTCCAGTTATCTGAAGATGAACGGAATCTATATTTACTCATCTTCTCTTATAAATAGAAAAATCTATTTTATATGGTCAAGTGTATTGATATTTGTGTATCTGAAAAAAGAAGTGGATAAGGTATGGAGGAGCATTTAATTACTTCCAATACTTAAATTGTATTAAGTATATATCAAGTCTTTAATCTGAGAAATGTCCATTGTCACAGTTTGTTCAGGCATTTTACTCAGACACACAAATTAATAAACATGCTCATTTTTCTTCATTCAAAATGAAATGTTTTTTCAGTAAGTTTACGGTATAAAGCAGTATTCATATAAGTTAATTTTTTCAATATTTGTTTATAACTTTGCTTTTCCAAAATTGTGTATTTTTTCTTCCTGTTTCTGTAAGTTTTCGCCTCTGTTGTGACTTCCATTAAATCCCATTTAGTGCAGAACAGTCCATTCAATGGCTTAAGGATAAAATTTGACTGTGATGAGATAGTCAGCACAATATTGTATTGCTATGCATGAACTGCTGGAAAGATTTAGATGAAGCATCAGTACAAAGGCAGTAGCATCACTTATAAGTGCTATAAGTGCTACAGATGTATCAGTACCAACCTCTCTGAATGCACCGCAGTAAACCATGAGAGGGAAATAGCAACAGGAGACATGAGAATCCTTGGAGTCCTCCCCAATCTTAATAACTACATATTTTACCTGACCATGAATTGGGCTGTCAATCCCATGTGCTCATTGCATTAGTTCATTTTAGAACTTCAATATAGCAGTTTTTTTATCTGCATCTGTACTTCATAACTAACTGTACTTTAAAGCAAAATGGTAATGCCTATAATAGTGCTTTGGTATACTAACTTAGTGAATGAATAATACATTATTTTTTCATGGTAAGTATAAAGAATTGCTGTTTTCTTTCAGTTTTGGTGTATTGGTTGTGCAATTATTGCATAATTAAGTTCAGTTTGTGCAACAGGTGATATTTCCACATTGCTTTTCCAAGTTGACTACACAAACACTGTGTTGTGCAACAGAATTTCACATCTAAGCAATGCTGACAGCTACTTGAGTGCATTTCATGATCCAAAATGGCTTCTGCTACTTTGGATACGCAAGATACATTTCTGAGGATGTGTATGAACTAAGAGACCCAACAAGTCATTAAAGTTCCTTAATTAGTGAAATCAAAACAGTGAAGCAGTGACATTAAAATGAATGCAGTTTCATCTCTTCCACAGAAAATTTCCATCTTTTCTTTCTTTGTTTAAATGTGCCTATACCCATTTGTCAACTGACAAGAGGTCCCCTACCACATTTGCAATTCTAAATGGATAAGTCCTATGACTCATTCTGTAAGAGATGTGTAAGAAGACAATCTCAGGGGAATGAAAATATTCCTCTAATCAAATCGATATAGTTGATTCTCAATGCAGCTCTGAAAAGAATCTGGAAGAAAGTTATTTTGGTTTAAAGTGGTGGAACCTGTGGGGTTTGTTTGTTTGTTTGTTTGTTGTTTTGTTTTTATTACAACTTAGTAGTCCTTCTACTTGCATGGGAATTAACAAATCTACTCTGGTTAACTCTAAAAATGCATTCATTTGTGAGACAGGGTTTCCACTGATAATCCACTTTAGATTCAATATATAGAAGAGCGTTGTAGTATTAAATATTTTTTTCTTTACAATTTTTTTTTTTTTAAATTTCTATGGCTTAATAATGCTGACATTGTTCCTGAAAATTATCTGTCTGATGGAGTTAAGAGTTAGAAATGTGCAGTTATGTGAAGGCTGTTTAAAAGATTTCAGAACCTTGTAAAGTGAGTATCCTGATTTAAAGAACATTAATGGTCATTCAGTGAGGGAGATCAGCAAAAATACAGAAGCAATAATCATCTAGTTCTGTATTTCATCCATTAAATTTTTTTAAGCATGTCTGGACGTGTGTGCATTATTTAGAGAAACTCATGCAAGTACTTTGTTGCCATCAGGAAGATTTTGAAGTCCGTGGCAAATATTTATCTTGACTTTCACAGCAAGTCTAAGGTACTCTATAATATTGCTTTGTCTGCTAAATAGGGGCACTTAAAATTCAATTCTTTTCAAGTGTTTTCTAAAGTACAGAATATTACAATATTTTGTAAGAAGGATGACACAATTCTAGTGCATTTTCTCACTGTAAGAAGGCCACAGCATCCCACCTGACCACAGATGAGAAAACACTGAATTAATTATCACAACTCAATAATTTTCAGAAGCTCTTGCATATTCTGGAATAGTCTTCAGAAGTCAGTTTGAGAAGAATTGAATCTTCAACACTAGTTGCATATTCAGTTGTAATTCCAGTTTTGTACGGAGATCGTCACTTCTTTTCTGAAAGAAGCTTGTCTGTCTTATTCTCCACATTTGTGTTCAGAACCATTTAGTGTGTGTATGCATGTCATCTTACACATTAATCTTACATATTAACTGGTCTACATGTACAGGAACTTTTCCCCCTAGAACATATGACATTAGTAAGATGATGAAGAGGACTTGAAGTCTTGGGTGTACTTTCCCTAGCTTCACTCTGTTAACTGCATAGCACACTTACAGTGGTCTAGCAAGTGATGATTAGCCATGATTCAAAATGATGATTCACAGCTACCATCCACAACAGGGAATGAATCATGGCACTCAGCAATATTCTACTGAAATTCACCTACTGCAGAAAATAAGTTGACAGAGAAGTGCTGTGGGCAGGAGCGACTGGAAGTTCACAGAATCTTCTTCTGAATTTATCAGTGTTTTTCAAATATCTGTTGCTGTAGTGGGGTTGTCCAAAGTATCGTAGGAATAAAGGAAAGCACCCTTATGTTTTGTTTCACTGAAATTTCTACTGACTCTAGAACTTTGAATATGTTTATAAACAATTTTATAAAAGGTGTCCTTTATTCTTGTGTCAAAGTAATTTACTGAAGCAAAATAGGCAAACTAGGTAGGAGCACATGAAACTTTCCTCAGATTTTTCCATTACAATCTACAGCTGGACAGGTATAATTTAAAAAGTGAATGTATATTGGAATACAATTCCACGTTCTTTGAGAAGCAGGATTAATTAACCTGATTTTTGTGTTTTCTTTTGTACGTGAGCACTTGCTGATCATCTCACTTGGATGAAAGTCAGTAGGCAGAGTGTCAAGACTAGACATTAACATTTTACAGCCAAGAATAAATGAATTAAGAATAAATGAGTGAAGAGACTTTTAGAAGAGTTTATATGTTAGTAGTATTTCACACTGCAAATTAATTTGGAATTATATGTAATTTCAGTTCTTCATACACAAGTTCAATCAGTATTCACTGGAGTAGGCACAGAATAGCAGACTGAGAGGAAGAAATATTGTACAAGAAGAGAGTAAACAAGCTTGGCTTGTTTGATTTGCAAAACACAGATGGAGGGAAAGATATGATTCTACATTATAAGTACATCCAGGGAAATACCAGGGTGGAAGAAGAGCTGATCAGAATTGTGTTTGCACGCTAGAAAATATGAAAAAAACCATATGGCTGTAAATGTATTTAGGATGAAAATTACAACATATTGTTGAAAAGTGAGGTGCTACAATTCTTAGCAAGTGGTAACGGAAATAAATTTAAAAGCATGACATTCAATTTAAACAAAATGATAATTAAAAATTACTGTAAGAGTGGTCAAACATAGCTTGCCTGCAGAGGTTGTAGAGTCTCCATCTATGGAGATATTCAGAGGCCACCTGGATATAGCCCTGAGTGACCTACTGTGGGTTATTCCATTCTTTGTTGCCTTAAACTATATGGTCCATAGAGGTCCCTTCTAGTCACTTTCCAGTGCAAACTGCAACAGGAGAATGTTGATGTATAAAATTAATAGTCCTGTAAAAAATTATGTGTATAAAATTAATAGTCCACCTTTGTTCCTTAAAATCGCATGTTATTAAGACTGGTGGGAGGTAGTATTCAGTTTCAGTGTGAGATGAGGGAGGAAAATAAAAGAAATGAAGAAATAGAAATAAAATAAATGATGAAAAGAAATACACTTACTCTCAGATCAGGATGGAGTTATGTGTATATTCATCATAGTAATTCAAGTATATTCAGAAACTGTCACAGTCTGTTTATCCTTATAATGATCTTCATTTTTTCAGTAGGCTGCAGTGATTTAAGATTGGATGCTAATTATTTCAAAATGTGCACCTTCACCTATGTCAAAGACAACACAGAACAAAGTCAGTCATCAGATCATCAGAGATCAACTAGATCTGGTGATACTATTTTTTTGCTATTTCACAGAGTTTTACATGTAAAATCCAGTTTTTCTTAGGATTCAGTAACAAAATAAAGGAAGAAAATCTTTTTGAAAGTACTGTAAAGTTCTTGTTCAATATAGTTTTGTACAGCTATGGTTTGTTAACAACAAACCTGTTGCTTTCAGTGATCAGTGATCACTGAAATCTCAGGTCTTGCTCTAACTCAGAGGTAGCACTGTAGGCATTAAAAATAAAAATATATCATTAAAATATCTTAGTCAAGGACTAGGCCTGTCTTACAGGTTTTGTCCATTCCCATATTCTTTTCAGCCTACGTTCATTCAGAAGTAAAGACATTTTGTAACTTCAACCATTTGATAATTTTTGAGCATAACCATGCAATCTATTTACTGCTCACTTTCCTTGCTCAGCAGCCAAGGTCAGCAGCCTTGATTAGTATATGTTAGAAGGCCATGAAATAAAAAATCACAGTTACATAGAAATCATTATTATTACAGTTCAGGCTGTTTGTGGTGCAACTTTTTGTTCCTCTGTAAAGAAGAACACTTGCTGTGTGTTGACTTTTTCCATCTTAATCCAAGAAGGATTGGACCAAACCAATAATACAAGGCCAGTTATCTTTGTTGTTTCACTGTCTTTTCCTCTAGGCTTGTTGAGTTTGTTGAGCTCCCGTCATCTTTGCCTTTTTTAGATTTTGTCAGCATTCACTCAGATCAGCAAATCCCATGCAGGCTAAGCTGGAGACATCTTTTGACATAGAGTTGTTTACTCTGTGTATCATATATTTTGCATCTTGGCATGGATAAGCTAGAAACACTGTGCCAAAATCAATGAGCAAATACAAAAGGGAATCTAATACAGTCTGAAGCGTACAGCATTTTATACCTGCTCTGATCACAGAAGTAATGGAGGTTAGCCAGAATTCAATTAACAGGAGAATATGTCAAGGACAGTATGATCAGTTATGGCTATCAAGAGCCTACACAGGAAAAATGGGGGGTTTTAAGGACAAAATATACTTTTTAAGCACATTTTTCAACTTTACCTTCTGTTTTCTAGTACTCTCAAAAAATACTGACTCAAATAATGAGGTACATCTGCTACAAAAATGATAATTACTGTCCACCTAGATACTATGTAAGATTTATTTAAATGCCTTAGATCCTACCTCATTGATCATTTTTAACCAGCACTAAACATTTGATTTCTTTTTCTGCTCACACTTCTCATATCTGTGTCATAGTTTGATGGGTTTTTAATTCTACTTCTATTTTCCCTACAATAACAGCTTTCTAACTGGTAAAACTTAAGGAAAGCAATCTTAAAAGCATTGTCTGCTCAAAAATTTCCAATGATTGTAGAAATTTAAGCTGATTAGATGTCATTTTCTAGAATTTAAAACTCTTGCCTTTACCATGGAGTTGTTGAGATGTCTACTACATTTCTGAAGCAAGTATTAGGGTGGGAGGAGGGAATAATGTGTGAAAAAAAAAAATTAAACAACTGGGTATTCTTTAAGCACTGATACTTGTTAGAGTTTTCTCTATGACTAAACTTTAACACTTCAGAGATGTTAGAAGGCCTCATGGACAGGATAGTGAAAATAAAAAAAAATAAAAATAAGAAGAGTTAATTACTATTCAGTAACAGGTAATTTGCTCTTTGAATAGGCCTTCAGTCTGAAAACAGGCTTTTATTGTACAGTGCAATGCAGTAACTAGTGTTTTTCAAATGCCTGCTGTTCTAGAGCTCTGTGAAATCTTCATTTCCTAAGTTGATACTGTTGGAGGTAGGACAATCTTGAACAGATATAGGTGTTCAGTACAGTACAGCTTCTTGAAGGAATCAGTAAGAAGCTACCATCTACCACTTGTAATTTTCTGATGTTCAGATCTTGTTGCATCTGTGCAATACCTGTGTATAGGTAATATCTTGTATCAGCCTGGAATTGGTTTACTGGGGCCCCTTTGCTTCTTTGACTCCTTGGACATCTTCATAAAGGTTCAAACTACTGGGCTTATGATATGGTGAATCAGAGGATAAATTATCATTATATTTCTAGAGGAGCCCTTACCTCTGATTTATTTTTACAGTAGAAGAATATACATATTGTTATTGTAGTTAATAGATGCTGCATGACGAGCAATAGCAAGAATGAATTACTTGTTTAAAGCTTGATTTTCTTTTACTGTTTAGTTAATATTTTAAAATCAAGTGCAATTACCCCTTTCACGGTTCTCCTTGTTAATCATCTGCTAATTTATAAGTAAACAGTATATTTCACACTGGATCATCTGTAAGAACTTCCTGACACAGCTTCTTGACATTGAGTTCAGTTTTCACATTGTCTCAATAGAATCAAAACTAGCCACAGAGTTCTTGGACCACTGTTGTTTCCTCTCTGCAGTATCTATCATGTTGCCTGATGTGATCACACTTGTTTCCTGTCCAGAAACAGAAACTTCTTGCATTACTTTTCACATCAGGATATATGTCAAGTACCAATTTTGCTGTATTTTGGTGATATCTGAGGTTGTGAGAAAACCTGCTGTTTCAGCTTGAGGACATTCTGTTACCTTCGTTCCCTATGGTTTGGTAGCCTTTACTAAACAGGGGAGGCTGATTCACTGCTGATAGTGAAAAGTAAGTTACGAGTGCATCATGGTCAGGAAGAACATTCTCCATATTTTTACTAGTAAGAAAAAAAGTAGAAAATGTTGCTGGGCACAAATTGTGGGGACACTGAAGTTCTCCCTTCAACTACTTTGTCTCCTTTGTGCATTTCCTTGTTGCAACCTTCTTCATAAGGCATTATGAGTTTCTGCCTCTGATCAGTCTCACTGTGTGTGTTAAAGCCTCCTAGATTATTAAACACTATCAAAATAAACAATGCACAATGAGGTCTGAATCTAGATCTGGTCTAAAATAAATACATAAAAATATAATTGGAAATGTCTGTAGTCAAGTTTACCGCTTCCAGAAAGGAAATCCAAACAACCCTTGATACAACTGTGTATGGAAATGAAGGCTTGCAGGAAAATTTGGAAAGAGCAATCCCAACATTTAACGTTACAGATGATTAAGTACTACACGGTAAGCTAATAGTATACCTTATAACAAGTGTTCTAATATAAACTCTGATCATTTCAAGATATTCTGCAGGAAGAATTAGAATGGAATGAAAGTTCATAGCAATTAGCTGCTAGGATTGAAGCATTTCTTTGCTGCTGTTCCTCTGCTTTTGCTGAAGTTAGTCTTCATAAAGAATAAAATTAGGTTTTTCTGAGAAAATTTAGGAATAATTCTGCACATTACCTCTTTCACTGAGAGTTTTTTCAGAGTCACACCTAATTGCAGCTGTAAGCTTTGTTTACCTCCCAGCTATAATCCTTGAAGTGGACAAAGCCTCTGTCCATATTACCCATTCCTGTCAAGTTGAAGAAGCCCTTAGAATCAAATTCTTCCGTAGCCTAACACTTCCCTTTGAAAGTTCTGTGCAGCCAAGCTTTAGAGCCTTTGTCTGTCTACATCCTCTAACCCTAGCCATACTCCTTGCCTTGTGCTGACTCTGCTGAGCCCCTCAACTCTACACAAAATGAAGTTTTCAGGGGAGAGCACTTTTGGCCTGCTTGGGTTGGCTTACTAAGGGGCTGCCAAATGGGGGGGGGGCTGGGGAGAGAGGTGTCCCCTTATGACTACTTCATGCAGAGCAGGCCTGCAGTATTTGGTTTTAGACTCACCCCTTGCCCCGTGTTATATTTATAATTAGTTCCAGGAAAGAGACAAAATCTAGGGCTTCATTTGGAGAGAGGCTGGAGACAGATTGTTGTTGTTTGAAAGCCCCTTTGTGTAGGTTCCATCACTCCTTGTCACTTAGCCCAATTTCAAGCAGTCCAAATAAAAGAGTTTTAAGGGGCGAGGAATCTAATGTCTTAAGTGTTTGAATTTTTCTATTAACGAGAGCTGTGTGGAGAGTGTTTGACTTTACTTTTGTCAAGTGTTGGCTCTCATGTTTGTCTTGCATTCGTGAAACCAGTGTTCCTACGGAGCTTGTATTTTTGTTGCCATAAATCATAACAGCAGTTCTGCTCATGCTAGCTGACCTTCACTGAGATGTACATCATACTAAGTTACTTAGCAGGATCACATTAGTGATAGGTCACCATCTGTTCAGTTTTACAGCCTGTGAAGAAAATTAAGTAGCACCTCTAATAATTTTGTTTTACATTATGTATTTACTGTCTAGTCTTTTCACTGTGTGATTTCTGAATTACACAAGGTGTCATTATAATTGCCTTTTCTAAAGGAAAGAAAGCTACTTAAAAGATTCAATTCTCTGCTCTGAAACTTTATTCAAAGTACAAATGCTTTTTGTACTTAGTCATTAACCTATATACGCATAAGCACCACTTATGTGGTGACACAAAATCTGTTATAATTTGTCACTCCTGTTGGTGTGCTGGAACTTTGCCGTATCTCTTGCATTTCCCTTTAATTAAAATATATTTTCACTTTAATACAGTTCCTAGCTTTTTATCAAAGCTTTCCCACGTAAACTTGAGAGTTTTAATGTTTTCTCTCAACTTTTAACAAGTCCAATTTCAGTGCATGTAGGAAATGTTAACTAATGATAACTTTTGAATTAATTTATAGGAGTGTATTCCTGTAAATGATAAATTAAATAGGAATTTCTTTGTGGACCAGTTATTAGTCATATGTAAGCACTGGAGATGTTGTTATTCATCTTTAGTTGACTTCTATGTCTATATGCTTATTTTGCAAAAAAAAATCAGGATTTTTAATAGTTCTTTCTTTCTGAATAAATTACTTAAAAATCAGTTTTATGTCATAAGCAGAAATAGCATTAAAAGGTAGAATGAGTTTGATTTGGGGATTGAAAAATAGTTGGCCATAAGTCACATGTAACTTGTCCTGAGATAAAGAATGTTCTAGAATAATTTTCTATGTTTTATTCATTTTTAATCATCTCTATTCCCTTTAGCAGACACTAATACTGAAGAAAGAAATGCCAGAATCTCATGCAGAAAAGAGTTATTGCTTTATTTCTACATGAAATGCACACAGAAAATGCTGAAAATCTTTGTAGAAAGTCGTTTATGTTCTTTCCTCCCTTTTTTAATCAAAGGTGTGAAAATGAAGTAGCTTTCAAAGGAGGGGTTGCTTGTTTGCTTTTTTCTTTTACAAATCAAAGCGCATATGAAGCCTGAAATTCATACGTCTTTGGAAAAAGGACCAAAGCAGATGACAGGTATCAATTTAGCATAAAACTTAAAGTAGCAAGTATTAACTCTGCACTTTATGTGAAAATAGAACTTCAATTGAAAACCAAATTAATTTCTTACAGGGATGCTGAAGCTTCTTGTATAAAACTACTTAAACTATTTCATTTAGTACCAGTGGAGGCAGCAGTGTTAAATTTAGGTTACATTACCAGGCTTAGCACCACAGTGATAGGAATGAAAAAATTCAGATTCATTTTGAGAGATATATCTAGGTATGACAGGACTAATGAAGCGAGCAGTAATACTCAAGATTGTAGGATAACCAGTGTCTAGACAGACCGGCTTAAGAACTCAGAAGTTCTGCTTTTCTGCCATGTATCTATCAACTCATTTTTTACAGGACTTCGATTTGCATCACGCTGACATTCCTATTGCTGGAGAAGTGACAAGCAGAGGATTAAGGTTTTGTTCCTGCTGGAAAATTCTCTATTACTACAATAAGTCATAATTAAGTCAAAACAGAATTCTCACTTTCTCCAGGAAGAAATCAAAATATCAACTTCCATGATCACTGTTCCGGTAAACAACATCTTTAAACTGCTCCAGAGTGGTCCCTTACTTCTCTAGACCTGACCTGAAATTTAGATACGAACTGTAGGAGGAGTTCAGCACTCTGAAATTTTATGAAGTAACAACATTTTGTTTCAGTGACATAACTAAGACTGTGAATTAAATTCTTAGATATGGTAGCAGGGATAAAGCTGTTGGTATGATTCCAGATTTATCTTCATATATGAAATAAGTATGACAAGTGTCAGTGTTTGCCTTTAAGTAGAAGATGTTCAGAGAAAAAATAAGAACTACCTGATATAAGTTCCAAACGGTGTCTTTTCATAAGATGGCTGAGATCTGTGACCTATGATTTTTTTCCAGGTAAACTTGAAGAACATATGAGGTCCTTATGTACCTCATAGCCCATGTCCATTTAAGCATTGCAGAAAAGAACTGGAAAAGATGCAAACATTAGAAATTCAGATTATAAATGAACTGCAGATATTTTGTAATGGGGGTTATTAACATCTAGAACAGCATATCTAGTGATGTGTGTCACGGAGTTGACCAGATCAATCTATGTCCGTGACAGGGGCGACAGGCCTCTGCCCTCCCCCCCCACCCCAGTCCCACAAAAATGGGAAGGAAGGAAGGGAGGAAAAGAGCAGCGGCAGCAATCTA
Source organism: Lagopus leucura (assembly GCF_019238085.1). Taxonomy (NCBI): domain Eukaryota; kingdom Metazoa; phylum Chordata; class Aves; order Galliformes; family Phasianidae; genus Lagopus; species Lagopus leucura. Next base: position 91,861,024 of record NW_024962252.1, read on the forward strand.
TGGAGGAAAACTTATTTTACTATAATATTGGAATACAAAATAACACAATATATACAATTTAATTGAAATTGAGATGAATAAATCAGACAAGATGAGAGAGAGAGTTCCCGGGACCGATTCAAACCTGAAAAGCTTGGAACGGCTAGGAAAGCACCCTCCAGCACCCACTGCAAGGCAGCAAGAGAGCGCCCCCCCCACCCGGAAGGGTCAGATCCCGTGACTGCTGTAATGTACAGGGATAGGTAGCTGGGATTGGGGCAGTGACACTTTAATGCCCCGTACACTACATGATGTTTTGATGTGGAATACTGAAACCCAGAAACAAAAAAAAAAACAAAAACAAAAACATAGAACCATGACAATGTGATAGATTGTCAATTACCTCTAGTCTGGAAACTGTGTAGGTCCAAAAATTGATTTTTTTCGAAAAATCAGTGGTCTGTTATTTTTATAGATATGTTATCTTTACATCAAGTCAGGTTGTGAACTGCTTACAATGGGAAGCAGCGTATTACTCCTCAGATATGCATGTCTTTTGCTTATAAAAATAATACATCTGATTCTAACGAGAATGATGCTAAACTGTTTGCCAAATCCCTGCATGGATAATGTCTTCTTATAAGACGTGAAATTTAAAATTCATTGGGTAGTTTTGTTACACAGGAAGAAGTACCTGCTTTTAAATTGTCAAGGATGCATTGTGCTGTGTGGTTACGAATCCTGAAGAGGATTCCTTCCTTGTAGAATGCAGTTATTCATTTTAGCATTATTACTTGTGCTTATCTTCAGTAAACTTTTCAGTTTGGTTGTAAATTCAGTCATAAGGATTTGAAGACCTTATAGGTCTTTTCCAACCTAAGTGATTGTGTGATTCTAAACTTGCAGTGCTGTAGTTGGGCTTTACTTTGTGGACTATGTTCCTGACTGTTTCCATTCTACTTTGTTCTCTTACTTTTTACCGACACTTTCTTTTTCACTTTGCTGTTTCACTATTCTGATAACAAAACTTTCAATCTTATTTGAGATGGTTATTTTTCAGCATTCTATTTTACTGATACTCCAGTTACACTGAATTTCAGCAAAAAAACGATATTTTACTCTTTTCCATTATCTAGTCATAGTCTCATTTTCTTACTCTGTTTTTTGTTGTTGTTGTTGTTATGTGAAATGAGATGTGTGAAAGAGGCTTATTCAGCTGTTTGAAAATCGCTGATAAAATCCAACCAGAAAAGTAAGGACTCTTTATGGTCATGAAGCTAAACCTGTTTCCTTCCCTTCTCTTTCTTCCAAACTGAGACCTCTGGTCTGTCTAGTGAGTCCTATTTCAGAATTGTTTGACATGCAGTATTTGTATTTTCCTGCAAAGTATTCTGACATAAATTTTAAAATCTAATAAAATACATAAACATTCTCTGTACACATTACACATCATTAGACATCAAATGTGACAGAGCCATTTCTAAGAGACTTAAATTCAAGAGGCATCTAGTTTTTGCTCTTTTGGCCATCTAATAGATTTTCACTTTATCCTGATTGTTCATCTCCTGATGAACAACTGTTTGGACTGGTAGGTAGATTTGAATCTTAAAGGTGTTGAGGGGAGGATTCACATATGGAAATTATTCCATAAATCAGCTCTAACAATCCAGTTACAGACCAGTGACTTACTGAGTTAGCAGTTTTATCTAAATTGCTGATTCGTCAGAGCTTTAAGGGTAATTTCCTTAAATCAAGGTTACCTTAGTAATGGAAACTTGATTAACTGCTACAGTTCTCTGAATTTCTAAATTCTATTAATACTAATGGAAGCTCTTGAATACCAAAGTCTTGACAAATATTGACTGCTGTGTATTTGAAAGATAATTTATGCTATTGCAATGTGTCTGTTGCATCAAAGATGCGTTGTTTCCTCTGTGTTACTGTACCATTTTGTGTAATTGTTTCTGACTGGCCTAGCAATGTGTATGACAAATGAAACATAATACAATCAAATACCCAGGAATATGTTGTGCATTGCTTGCAGAAATATGGCATATAAATACAAAATAAGAAAGTACTGAAGCTGACTTTGATTGGAATTTATGGAAATAATGTAGGTCTGCTCACTGTCTTATTTAAACAACATGGAAAAGCAATTTATAAGTAAATAAAATGTTGTTTTTACTTGTCTAAAATTACAAAATAGAGCTGCATGGTTCTGAAGTTCAGATGAAATTGTGCAGTGTTCTCTCTGCTTCTTACATGTAATCTCTTCACAGAGGTCTTGATGTCTAAAGACTTAATAAGATCTGTCACTTTTCTCTTTGTTGTTGTTGACACTGAAAGCATCCTTAAACTGTTTTAGTACTTCAGTGATACTTAAAGAAGAAATAGTTAAGCAGGCAAATGTTTTACAAATATTCAGTATCAGTATTTGACTTCTTTGTCTTAAATTGCTGTTTGCCATCGTTTCTGTCATATGTGACATTAGCTTTGAGCAAGAAAGCTGCCTTCAGCATTAGATTAAAAAATGTCGATTACAGTTTCCTGCTTTAAAAAAAGTTTCACAGCTTTCTATCTTTAGTTGTCTCTTAGGCTGTTTAACTTTTCAGCTGAACGTAATAAGCATCACTTAGCTTTCATAGCTGTTTACCATTTTACTCATTAGAAAGACAGAAATGGGTTGGGATTTCAACTGCAGCTGATCAGGAAGCAGGATATCTTCAGAAGAGTGTGTACACAAGTAATGATACGTGCACATGTGGTCTTCACTCACACACACAAGTAAATTTTGGGGTAATTCACAGAATTATGTAGGTTTACACAAGAAAAACAGGAGGCTAATGGACTTCAGATGTTTAGTCAAATATACCAGCCTCACTAAGCATGCACGTGAATCTTGTGGCATGTCAGTACCATTTAAAACATGGCCCTGAGCAATACTGTGATCATTTGATTCTTAGAATAAGTTTAATGAACCTGAAAGACATTTTGTACCATGCAGGTTATTTAAGACACTAGTAATATGTAGCCATATTTCAGTCATAACACTCTTCTGCCTTTCTACTTACCCTGTGAGCATGGGTCAGTGGTAGCTAGGGAGCTGCCTTCGTGTGGTGGAGAGCCTTGCTTCGACAGAGAGTGTCTGCTGTACTGTCCTGAGGGTTGCTTGAAATTGCTCTTCTTACAAAAGAGATTAAGGATTTAGCAAGGGTTTCAGTGTTGCAACATGAGTGAAAAGGCTTGGTATTACCAGTATCAAGAATGTATTCTATAAAAATATTGCAAATACTATCTAGTTATTACAAATATTATCTAATGGCACCAATGCAATGTTTTCATACTACATGTAATGAAGCTGTCACTCTTTCTTCAATTTATTGTGGAGAATGAGTATATTGAAAATAGCTAAACTGCAGTTAACACTATAAAGTGTATTTTCACCTTGTTAGACATTTTTTAAATAATTGAAAGTGGAAAAAGAGTCCTGAAATCAATGCCTTCTCTCATCTGAGATGTAAAAAATAATGAGTGAATTCAAAAATAACTCTTAGGCCTTACTTCCAGTAGACTTTTCTTCCTCATTGTTCCTGGTTACATGTGGTCCCATTGATCAGATAGAGAACCTCTGAAGAAGAAAATATGCATTTGTTTCTTTCCTAAGAACAAAGTGCCATGCAAACTCCTAGTGTTGGATTATGATGATCTGTTGGGATTTTACAATTTATTTGATATGTATGTGCATTGCTTATAAATCAGGAAAATGTATACATTAATTCCAGCAAACTTTACATTTGTACGGCAGCAAAAATAGTATTTAAGATTTCTGTTCACATGTATTGTTCATGTGAGGAACGATTTCTTCAAACTAATGTTGCAGAGATTATTGTTCTGTACACATGCTAACTGGGAGTTCATCTATACCTTTTACTCTTGATTTTGGATCTCTTCTTCATCAAGATTTTTCACACAAAGATTGTTTGTTTTTGTTTTGTTGTTGTTGTTTGTTTGTTTTGCTTGTGAGACAAACAGACCCATCTACAGGCCAGTATAACTGTGGTTGAAAAACTGCATCTTTCTTGTTGTCAGTGTGGGTCAGAGATCTTGGGTGTATATAAATGTTGGTGTGCAGAATGGTGGAGTGTAAATTTATAGCATAGGTGCTACTCTAAGCCCTAGGATGAATATTCATAATATCCACTAAAGCAAAAATAACTTGGCCCATTTCCACTCAAAGCTCCTTACCACAGCACTCTCATTCACACAGTGGACTACTCTGCTGTCTCTCCCCTGCCTGGGAGGGAGCAAAATTGAGCATATGATTTACTGCAAAAGTGATGAAGGCATTTGAGTGCTGAGGGGCTGATCCTTCATGACAGAAGCACTCACAAGGCAAAGGCAGGGAATAACCTGTGAGTCCTAAACAACAGTCCATCTAAACACTTTGAGATGCTTTATTTATGAAGAGTAGTAGTCTTGCATGACAGTTTAAATATTTACTAATCCATTACTTCAAATGCCAGAACATTTGAACAACTTGCTGTGCCTCACATTCCCCAGTGAACAATAAAGTTACAGAAAAAGGTTGGAAGCTCTTAAGTAGAAAAATGTGTTTGGAGCCTTAGATTTCTTAGAGCTCAATGTAAGCCAGTCAGCCTTTCAGAAGGTAAAAATGATCACAGAAAGTGTAAACGATTTAAATGCATAATCTAAGTAAAACATAAATGGTGGCACATTTTTAAATAATGTCACCAAGCTTAGACATCTATACTTCTGGCATTAAGTAACATAAGTTATAATTTAGATTTCCCATCAGCAGTATACAAAAGAAGACACCTAAAATAATAGATTATATTGATTGAAACCCATTTGCTCCTTTCTGGACTTCAAACATTTGACAAACGGAGTCATTTGAATTGAACAGAATAATCCTCTTCTATTGTATATGCTTGGCATTGCATTCCCATTAGCTGTCCAAATTGACTACTTCGACAAGGCCAGTGTTCTCATTCAGGTTCTCTTTAGAGCTAACAGTCTACACAAGGGCTTCTCTGAAAGTCATACCTCCTATTTTACTGGGTTGGCCCATGACATCAGAGGCAGATGGTGGTGGTATGACAGTAGAGATTGAACCTTCCCACCTGTATCCCATTACAGTTGTTGACATGTGACAGACAACAGCAGAGGGGAAGTCTGACACAATGACAGCTGATGTGGAAGCGCTTATGAAAAAAAAGATTGTTGCTGAGTTCCTCCATGAAGGAAAAATACCCCCATTAACATTTATAAATGCTTGCTGAATGTTTCTGGAGACCAAACAGTGGATGTGAGCACAGTGAGGTGGTGGGTGTGGTGCCTTTCAGCGGTGGTGACAATGACACCAAAGACAACTTACATTCTGCGAAACCATGCAGGTTTTTACAAGCATGGCATGTAGGCTCTTGTTTGTTACTGGTGAAATGGTGATGCCTGTGTTGAAAAATACTGTTTTGTAGCTGAGAATTTGCTCTGTCAAATAGTGCCGTGGTGGTCTTTGTATCTATTTTTACTTGCATGGAAATATACAGGGGCCATTACTTCTGGAACAACTGATGTTAAATAATGTAAATGAATTAATGAAGAAGATTCCTAATTCAGCCTAGGAAACTGCTCACTCAGTAACAGTTCCAGAAGAAGATATTATATAGGGTAGGGTTTTTCATTTGTTTACTTGCTTGTTTGTTTGTTTGCTTTGGAATTCTTTTTCCCTAAGGCAAAGTTTGAATGGACTTGCTTCTGTATCTTTTTCAAGTGTACTTATCAAGAACACCTTTGTCTTTAATATATATCAGAGTTATTAAGACAAGTGGTGTTGCATACTGAAAGCTGGGATCACTGTCCACCGACCTTATAAACAGAGGCAGAACATCTCCTGCAGTAAGGGGATTTTCACTTAGGCAGAATTGGATCTCAAGAGCTCTTGTTAACTCCATCAAAGCATAGACAGGATTATGTTTGCTTACAAACTACTGGCACTCAAAGGGAGATTTTTAAGAACAGTAAATTGCTATAACTTGTTAGGACTGTGTAAGTTCAAGATCATTATTACAGTATTTGCATTTATAGAGTGAATTCAGTCTATTCCATTTCCTGAGATGGGTGAGTTAAAAATTGGTAGTTTTGCACTGGATACTGTAGTAGGGCATTTGCAAGACTAAATTATTTCAGTTTGAAAGTGATAGTGTGCAGAATGTAAAACTTAAGTGCAGTGTAAGTAGCTGTGGTCACTGGCAAACTATTGACCTGCTTGGCAGAATGAAATTATATGTTTTTATGTTGATAAAGAGAACATAGTTATCTTTCAAGTGCAGCATATACAGCTTAGAAACTTTTTTTTTTTTTTTCCCCTTAAAGAACAAGTGGCTGTACTAACAAAAAATTCCAGAAATGAGAATTCCAATTTCTGGACTTTTTAAAATCTATTTAACTCTAAATATTTTCATTGGTTTTGATTAATTTCTTTCTTAAATCAAACTTTGTATTCATGGAGGTTAACTTCTCATTTGGAAAAGGAGAAAGAGTGATTGATACAAAATTGATTACAGCAAAATATCAAACAAGAATGTCTCATGGGTTTAATCTTCTCTTCAGGTAGTATTAAACATGTCCATGAAGCAACCAAGGCTGTATGTATCTAGTACGCTGGTCAAAGAAACAAGCTTTTTCTGTCAGCATTCTGAGATTAGAAGATGGAATTTGTATAATACGACAGCTCTAAGATGTTCTGTTTCCAACCACAGTTTATTGTCTATAGCCTAACAAAACACTTGAAGGATCAGTGGCCTTATTGTTAACTAGTGATAGTTCAGATGTATATATGAACAACTGATTCCAAACTGATTTTAGGCTGAGCTCAGTAACAAGGTTTTTTGTGATGAGATTTTGGGAGTTGTGTATAAAAATTATGAAATCATAGTGGCTCACATTTTGCATGTTGAGTCAGCCCACAGGGATGGCAGATATTGAGATACTAAAACATGAAAGAAGAAATGGTTTTCTTCCAAGATCTTTTCCACCATAAATCAACCTTACCACCATTTAGTTACATTACTGTCTGATGATGAATCCTTCTTGGAGGTGACAGTAGAACAAACAAAACAAGGAATCATTAAACCTTCCCCTCAGCCCTCCACTTTCCCCAACAACAGTGTAAACAATTCAAAGCAAAAAAAAGCCAAAAACCAAGCCTGAATTTTATTCTTGTGAGCACACAGTAGGACACGCTGACACATGCTTTCTATACTTTCAGAGTGAATTACTAGATTAGGTGAATTTTTTACACCTAGGATTGAAGCTTCACTCCGAGAACAGCCTGAATGATTTCAAGGACAGAAATCCATCTGGTCTCCAAAAAGCCACACCATTATTTCGTATACATATTGAAAATGGTGTCTGATTCAAGGTCTTCAACCTGATACTTAAAATCTCCATGGAGATTTTTCCCGAGAGGAATTTCCAGCTTTAAAATTGAAACTGTTAGTTGTGAAGAAAGCTCATACTGGTGAACAGTAAATCACTCAGAGGTAGCCCATTGCTATGAAACAGTGCCCTGGGAGATTGGACAGGCCATGTGCCTTTTCACTCTGAGAACAGCATTGAGAACTCTCATGTTCTGATTCGATATTCTGTTTTCACACAAACAAGCCAAAGTATCCAAACCAGAGAACCTATTTCAGGTGACCAATCAAGTAAGAATGAAGTGAAATAAAAAAGGAAAGTTATTAATCTTATTCAAGTTTTAGATACTTGTAATTTTTTCAGACACTACAGAGAAAAGCACGTAACACTTGTAAAGATTGCTTTTCACTTCTTGAGGATGCCTGGGCTTTTGTGTTATTGATATTATTCTTTCTGTTATACACTGTAAGATTTGTACATGGATGTTGTAAAGTGGGCTACAGAGTGATGAGAGAGTGTGGCTACGTCCTCCTGACACTCAAGCCCAGGCTCCATCTAATAAGGCCCAGCCCAGGGAGCTGGGGCTCATGCCTGGGATGCCAGATGTCAAGTTAAATGATGATGTCAATTTTATCTTAGTCTCACTTCATGAAGGTAGTAGACTTAAACCAAAATCTATGTCTTTAATGTATTGAATTTTGAAAGTTACATACAAGGTAGGAAGTGTCTTTATGTCCCTGTTATAAACTAGACACCATAGAAAAGAAAGTTATTTTTGTTTGCAGTCTGAGTCCCGATGTTGCCGTGATGCCTAATGATATTTGAAAATTTATGGTCTCCTGACATCACTTCCAATCTTGTTCCATGTGATTTGTTCCAGGGCCTGTTGGCAGTGAAAGGAACAGAACTTCTTGAATGACTTGTTCTGGTGGATCATCTATTTTCCCTCAGGCATGAGAAAAAGCAATAGCCACAGGCAGCAAAGAACAGAAAACTGGCAAGTTTTGTTATACCATGCAGCTTATAGCAAAAATACTTGTTTTGGTTTTGGTTTGGGGGATGGAGGTTGGTAGGGAACTGCTGAATCACAGCCTAAACCTTGGATTGATCAGCTGAGGTGAGCAATGAGTCAGCCATGGGAGCACAGGTGAAGGCACCTTTGGTGTTGGAAGCAGTGGAGCCTGGCTGCACCTCTCCTAGACCCATTTAAGACTACCAGTGGGGAAGGATCTCTTCTGGAGATCCACTCTGCTGGAGTTTCATAAGTGAGTCCAGGATGTGGGTAAGCATTCTATCTTTTTTTCTGCTTTGGTGTAATAACTACATAGCCAAGCTCTCTAGTATGCCTCATAATTATATCATCTGTACATTTATTGATTGTACAGCAGGAAAATGCTGTATTGAAAAAGAATGTGGGATTTGTCACATTCTTTGTTGTTTTCACATGAAAAGTGGTTTTTTTGTGTGTGTGTTTTTTTTAATACAGTCAGCTCTTACATGGGTCTAGGAGAGGTGCAGCCAGGCTCCACCCCTTCCTGCAGCACAGGTGAATTGCCTTCACCTGTGCTCCTGTGGCTGACTCATTGCTCGCCTCAGATGATCAATCAGAGGTTCAGGCCATGATTCAGCAGCCCCATACAGTCCTACATAGCTGTTTTATATACAAGTTAACATTTGTGATGCCCCAAGATACCTGCTGGATGCTTTTACATGGTAGACTAATGTGCTGTCCTTATAGCATGGGGTATTTGCAGTGTCTCCTTCATGGAAAGAAGCATCCTAAATTTCTCCATGGCAGCTGTGCAACAAGCATGGAGAATGCATGTGTTTGTTGTTGTTTTTGCATTTGGCTTTGGAATTTAATGGGTAGTGTTGTTTTTGCTTTGCATCTCCTTGGTCTTCTCTAAGGAGATTGAAGATCACAAAAAACTTGTTGCTTGCTTTCTGACACAGATGTACAGGGAAGGACAAAGACTCCTGCTACAGAGGCAAATTACTTTATTACTGGAGCTTATACCATCTAAAGATAGTACATTTTTTTCCCTACACCATGAAATAAGAGATTGTTTTGAAGGAAATGATCAGTCCCCTCAATCTGGTGATTTTACTCTGTGACAGAATTTCTACTGCTGTAAAGAGTGCATAGGTGATTCTGGTATATTCCCACATCTTCCCCACACAGTTAACTCTTGTACCACACTAGGACCGTATTAAGGCCCTCCCTTAAAAGAACCACATTTCACATTTAGTGGAAAAACATAAGTAATAATGCGTGTACACAACTATGAATCCACTGCTGCTTTTACTATTGAACCCAGAGAATTTGCAGGTTGACTATGTATTCATCAAAAATATTTGCTATGCAGTAGAGCAAGGAATGGGTACTGGGTAGGGAGACAAAAAAAAAAAAAAAAAAACCCAGCATACAAAAGCACTAACAGCACCCTCCAGCAAAAAGCATTTCAAATGTTTAAGCCACTGTACACCAGGAGGCTAGATTTCAGTTTCTATTATTGCTCAAAATGACAAAATATAGAATGAAAAACAAAAAAAAGAAACACAAAAATCTTCCACAGACGGATGCTAGCAAAAAGGGCATTGTTCCTGTCAGCTATATGACCGTGCTCAAATAGGGGTTAAAGGGATGTAAGCGAGAGCAGAAGATGACTTCATTTAATGTGTTCTCTGAAACTTTCACATTAAGCAAGGGGGAACTAATGACGTCTTATTGTCAGGTATATTTTTATGGACCTATAAGACTAAATATTACTATTTGGAGAAGACAAGGACACTAGAAGATTCTCTGTGTTAGCCAAGCTCTTGCTAATTTCAAAATGTCTATATCTAGATATACACAAATAAAAGTACAATTTTACCAGATCTACTTAAATTTCTTAATCTAAACAAGACTTCAGCATTATGTGGACACTTCTTAGGGGATTTTATGACCTATGTAACAAACTTATTTTGTCATAATGAACAGCGGGTTGTTTGATGTGTTTATTAATGCGATAGTTTCTGTAGAACTGGGAATATGTGAGTCTCTTGCTATTTAGAAACGGCTGCAAAAGAAATCTCAGAAAATGTGTCATGCAAGTTCAAAAGTCAGAAAGGAAACCAAAGAACAAAAGTACAGCTTCAAAAACTTTTTGAAAGTCAAGATCAGAATTGTTTTTAGTGCCGGAATTCACATTTTTTTTTTAGAATCCCTTGGAATATTAATGAAAATTACTATAAACAAAACTTAATAATACGAAAATTAGTGAAGCTTGAACTACCTTTTTTTCTCCCCATCTACATGCAGTTCTGACATACATCAGCATGTAAATCTATATGCAATACAACGTTTCAAACTTATTTTTTTCACTGAGAGTTGTGTCCACTAATATCTTTGGAATTACCACTGCTTTTTGGCACCCCAAAAAATGCCCTTGGAGACTGGAGGATGACTGTTATCTTGGTAAGCTGCTATATGAAATAGTTTATACTATCTGATTTGTTAAATCCACATAAATTATAGTCCGCTTTTGACATGCTTATGAGCTTGTCAAGATCACAACCTACAAACAACATGCAACATGTGTAAATATTGGTTTAATTATCTTTTTATCTATTTTTTTTATTTTTTTTCTGGCAGCAGTTTGCAGTACGCAGACATTGATCAGCCTGCATTTGGTAGTCGTATTGAAGATAAAGGTGGATTCGTGCTTAGAGGACATTGCGGCTGCAAAATCAATAGTTGCACATATTGGATACTCTTCTGCTTAAGGTCTGAGGTAGCTCTATTTTCAGTGTTCTGCATATATTGGACATCTTGCCTTCTGCAGTATTCTGCAGCGTGGCTAGAATATTTGAAGATCACGGAAATGGGCTTTATTCTCTCTGCAACAACAAAATCAGAAAATCCATGGAAAGTGTTTTTCTTAATAATGCAGTATACTGGTGGGTTTTGATGTAATACTATGTAGTGTTCTGCAAGGTACAGAGTGCCTTTAAATCCCATCTTCTCCACCTGAAGATTTAAGCAAAACAATGTCATAACAGTGACACTGTCTTGAATCTAAAGTATGATTTGATTACTCCATGAAAAGTTAGATGTTATTGTCTGTGCTGGTTGACTGTTTTATTTATTTGACAAACAGGAGAGCTATTAGTGAATTACATGAATCATCCCAAGTATCAGTAAAACAATTTCCCGTGTCAGCATTGGAATGAATATTTGACATAAAAAAATGCTAGAAAAACATCAGAAACTTTTTCTTGCTTCCCTTGCAACTGTTTTCCCCTGCAGATGAATACTGCAAGCCATTCATGATATATAATGTTTTAATCATCTTTTTTTCAGGCGGTATTATTAGGTCACCCAATTGGAGTAGGAAACCCATGCAGTTCTGGGTATGAATGATGTGAGCAAATGGGAGTTGGATGCCAGAGCCTCATAGAAAAACATCCACCAGACTCCCATACCTATGCCTGGCTTGAAGTTGTTGTACTGGTAAGTTTTATCTTCCTGTCTAGAGAAAAGAGATAAGTGATAGAAGAAACATAAAATAAATTATTACATGGCATTGTGATGGAAGGAATTACTCTCTATTGTCCTCTTTGTGTCAAACCTTTTCCAGTCTGTCACAGTACCGTGTGTAGACAGGATGAATTTTTAAATCATCATCCTGTTGTCTCAAGAGCAGGGACATGTGCTGTTGCCTTATTTTAATATAATAACCATCATTCAAGCAGTTTCCTCTCTCATAATTGTCAAAGATTTCTTCTAGACCAATTCTAAACCAAACAGATTACACCAAAGGCTTTGCCAAAATATACTAAAATGGATTGGTCAGATTATGATATAGTCTTTAAATGCAAAAGAACAATAAAATACATACTTTTAAAGGTAATCTTTAGCTCTGAGGTTCATTAATTCCTTGTTTGAAGAGATTGACCACATTACTTAGCCCTCCCTAACAATTTTGGAAATAGAAACATCACTTCCTTCACTAAAAATGTGATTTTGAGGAACATTAGAACATATTTTTCAATATTTTGTAACATTAAGATACTAAAACCATTTTATTTTCAATAATAATCATGTTAGCACAGCATATATTTTTTCAAATCAAGACGCTATAGATAATTCATGATAAACGCAAACTCACATTTCACAGCTCTAATCCAGATTTCAATTTTGACTGTGCTTTTGCCACATTAAGGAAATAACTGCAACTTGAGCTCACTGATTTTTCTGTCACTCACTCTAGTTTTGAGAGGCATAAATTACAAGCCATGACAGATCCAAAACGAGCCTTCATTAATTTTACTGCAATATTACATTTTTTTATATTCTCTTCAGAATTTCTATAGTTGTGATTATAAATTAAAATTGCCAAAGTAAAAATATTGGTTATACAAATCAACTTAATAGCATTGTCTATAATGCTGTTGAACAGTGATGGCAGGAGTGTCCAGGATGTCCTTCCCCACTGCTGCCCCTTACAACTTCTCTACAGAAGGGCCCAGTTTTTCCTCTGCCCATGGGCTGTCAAACAAACACTCCTTTAGCTGTATGACAAAGTGGCAAATCAATGGCTATTTCAGAAGTAAGCAGATTAGTTTAAAACTACTTTGAATGTTGTTGAGTTTGGCTTTTTTCCTTCACAGTCATTTGTTTTTTTATACTCATTTTTCTCTGTAAGAGTCATGAACACTTTTTCCCATTTTCACAATCTGCATCTTCAAATTTCAAAACCACTTAAAAAAAAAAAAAGCCTAATAGATTTTTGAATGGCTGAGAATGTTATAAGATGATTGTGGTGGCTGGAGAAGCTGTTTGAAATTATCTTTGAGATCATTAGTTTTCTAAGATTTTTTTATATTTCCACCTGGGGTTAGTACTGATTTTTTTTCCACATTGCTTTTCCATCCTGGAAGTTTTCTGACTAGCATGTATTAGAGCAGAAAGAATGTTGATATTCGTTGAGTGTAGGATCACATTAATCATCATTATTATAGCAGGCTTTAGGATTTTTCCCATACATCCCTTTCTTGGGGAGATTTTCTGTAAGAAAGCCTGTTGTTAGTAGGTCATATACACATCCACAGAAAAAGAAAAAATACATTATAAACTGCAAGGTCTTTTTTTGTTTACCCATAAGGTTACCCTTTGCCTTCCCCTTTTCTGCTTTGCCAAGCTCTGCAAAATAGTTAACCTCAGACAGTGATCAGTCTAATGCTTTTAAGCTGGCAAGTGTCTTCTTCACAGAGTGATGCTATGCAGGCAGGAGGTACTTTTGCTTCTGCTGTGCACTTTGAGTTCAGTAGCGCCCCATCTGGTGCTGGCATTTGTGCTGCTTGCCTCTTTAAGGCAAGATGGAAATAACTCAGGGAAGACTTTATCAGGGTAATCCTCAGTCAAGCTTTGGTGGGATAAACCTCACTGTACAAAATGTTAGAGTTGCTCTGGACCTGTAAAACCCAGACATTCTTCAAGACATTTCTTGAAATTCAGAAGATACAGTCAGTGTACTCAAGTTATATGGGTCAGAGTCTCTTTAATAGGGTGATAGGTGAGAAGATGTGCAGAGAAAATATGCAAGGAAGGCTAGAAGCAACAGTCCTATAACCTGCATAGACAATGAGGAGCTAAGTATGAAGAGATCGATCGGAGCAAGATCCAGTACAGCTGTGTGGGGACTGTCTAGTCAAAGGAGAGCTCTGGCAAGACATTGAGAATAAGATAAATATTGATATTTTTCTATGAATAGAAAAGGAAGCAGGTGCTTCTAATTGTTTCACATAATGCATTCAAAACATATGCTTGATAACCACAGAGAACATTTGCTGGAGTGTTTACAGAATAATAAGCAGAACAATTAGAATAACAGCTCATTTTGTGTCCCTGGAACAATTCCTCTATCCTCCACATCCCTATTCCTTAGCTCTTAGCTCTGCTGGTTTTTTTCCTCATTCTTAAAGCCTTTAAGAATGTTGCTGTTTGTGTAGCATGGGCCAATTTTAAATTCCTCATTAAACTGTTTTATTCTCATTGACAAGATATATTGTATACCCCTCTGTCTGAACTGCAGATAACAGAGCCCTGATGAATTTCTGAGTTTGAACTTTAGCCTACTTCAGTTTTCTCTAAACCACCCATCATTATACTAACTTGATCCTGACAACAGCCATCTCATAATGTTGGCTTCTCAGTTTCATTACTAAACTTCTCTAATCTGTATTTTAGTAAATACAGACATGGGGGAAAGTAAGATTGTTCTCAGACCAGTGTGAAGGAGTCTGGAGTGTGTTCCTGAATGCACAGACCAGATGATCTCCAGAGGTCCCTTCCAACCCCTATGATTGTGTGAAGTAAAGACTTCAGCAGATTTCAACTTTGGAATAAACTGGATGGAAAGAAGTTAGACACTGAATATCACTACAGATGTATTCTAATTCTACCTTGATTATATATTTCCTCTTGTTTGGCATAAGTCACATCCAATGACACCAGAGACTTAGTGGGACTCTGGCTCTGGGCTAATTGACCAAACAAGAATTCCCACATGCCTCACTGAAATCTGATGAAGCCCTAGTATAAAAGAAGAGGTAAAAATTTGGAACTGATGTATAGGACTTCATTAGCATGGACTTCACATTACAGAACTTCCTATTAATGTAAAGACTGAAACTGGTGTAGGGCTCATGATTTATCTGTATGTCTTGCTGTAGTATAAAAGCAATTCTGCTGCATTATCATAGGCGATCCCTGACACTATCTCAGGGGCTTTTGTTTATTTGCTTTTGTGACTGGCCTGTACATTTGAAATATCAGTACAAATACCTGGAGATTTAGAGTAATCAGCAGCTTTCTATATGGAGAGTTTAAGAAAAGCTGGATGAGAAGATGGCGGAATATCTTGACTTCATCTCTCTCTACTTTGTTTCTCTCTACTAAATGGAAAAGGGGGGGGGGTGGACAAACAGCTCAGCATAGACATCTAAGTTTTAAAATATTTAACTGCTGAGTAGATATTAAAATATCCTCTTAATTTTTAGATGTTGCGTTTTGCTTGTGTTTGGGAAATACTTCCACATGATAGCACTAACAAGAACTCTGTTCCATTACAATAGTCTCAAAGGGAACTTTCAAATAAAGGAAATTCTATCATAGATATTGTTTTTTCGACAGTATACAAAGCTATTCAACACTATGTCTGAAGTAAAATATTACCTCCATTAGAAATCATAGAATCAAAGCATGGCTTGGATTGGAAGGGACCTCAAAGATCATCTAGTTCCAAATCCCCTGCCACGGGCAGGATTGCTGACCACTAAATCAAGCTCAATGTCCTGTCCAGCCTGGCCTAGCATACCTCCAGTGGTGAGACATCCACCTCCTCTCTGAGAAGACAGTTCCAGCGCTTCATCACCCATCCTCTGAAATGAAAAACTTCCTCCTGACATATCTAAATCTCCCATCATTTAGTTTAAAACCACTCCCCTTTTCCAACTGGGGCCTCTCATTAATAGAAAGTGGCAATCTCCTCTCTCTCCCTGCTGGCCATGCCTCTTCTGATACAACCCAGGGTACCCTAGGCCTTCTAGGCTGCAAGCATACACTGCTGGCTTGTGTCCAGCTTTTTGCCCATCTGAACACCCAAGTCTTCCTCAGTAGGGCTGCTCTCAGTAAGTTCTTCTCCCAGTCTGTTCTAATTTCTGGGATTGCTCCAAACCAAGTGCAATGTCCTACACTTGTCTTTGTTGAACCTCATTAGGTTTACATGGTCCCACTTTTCAAGTTTGTCAGGGTCCCTTTGAATTGTGTCCCTTTTATTGTATCATATTGTTATGCAAGCACTGGAATGGGCTGCCCAGAGTGGTGGTGGAGTCACCGACCCTGGAGGTGTTATGTTTGGATTTTGTGTTGAGGGATATGGTTTAGTGAGAACTATTGGTAATAGGTGCGTGGTTGGACTGGATGATCTTTAAGGTCTTTTCCAACCTTGGTTATTCTGTGATTCTGTATGTCATCTGCATCACTCAGTTTGGTGTAGCCTGCAAACTTGCTAAGGATGCACTCAATCACTTTTAGGATATTTAGGGAAACTGTTAGATTGCAGCTTGAACTGGTGATTGAGCACCTGGTGAAGGGGTGTGGCTGGCCCAGGGAGCACAGGCACAATGTTTGCACCTGTTCTCCCCAAGCGACTCAAAGGGGTGGACACAGAATGGAGCCAGCATGGGCTCATATAGGGGCCAGCCGCTGAAAAGCGAGCACCTTTTGGACCTAGACTGCTTCTTGAGAGGGAGTGCTGCATAGCTAGAGATTTTCTTCATCAGTTGGGTGAGTTCAACTCATCTCTTTCTGAAGTCTGTTGAGACAGTATCAAAAATAAATTCAAATGATGCGGCTTTGTTCATCTATGCTAGTCTGCAAGGCTGTTGAGGAGGAAACTGCAGAAAGAAGCTAGACTAGATTCAGCGATTCTAGAAAAGGTTGAGCTATGGTGTGCGTGTGACTATGAGAGCTAAGTGGGAACTTTAAAAGGTTTTTTTAACCATCTGAAGATAGGAAATGCTCTTAAAATTCAGCTATTTTTTGTTGATGCTGTGAATTGGCTTTGAATCTGCTCCCTACGTTAGATGTGAGTCATCTGTGTCTGTCTAGCTGCTAGAAAGGAGCATGGCTGAGAAGGGCAGTCCAATCTTACACTCATAAAAACGGTTACAGACTGCTTTTTCTTTCAGTATGAATAGAGGTAATGGAGATTTTTTTTTTTTTTGCTATTAAAACTTCCAGGAACCAGAAAACAAAGTTTTCTGGGACAAGTTTAAAGAGATATCACAGACAATTGAAGTTTTTAATATAAACAGGAAATACAATTGACACGTCTGTAGTGCAGCACTGTTATAAGTTTGAATAATTTGTGGCAATCTTTTTTTTTTTTTCAAGCCAATTATTACAAAAAGCTGGGAAAATTGGTCATAACCTGATACGAATAGGTGTTTGAAATGCTCATTAAATGTATCCTTTCCTCTGACCTTAAGTAACACTAATGCAGTACTTCTACAGCAATGCACTTTTTTTTTTTTTTTTTCCTATAATTTCAGCTTAGAAGAGTAAACTTTTTCTTCTATTTTGGGTATTCAATTTAACTTATCTTAGGCAATTTTTTCCAACTTATCCTGGGTAGAGCTAAGATTCTTTGCGTGGCATGGTTCTTACATTACTATCACTTACTGAAGTGAAACACTTGTTTTCATGAGTTTTCTAAGAATGTAATTTATAGTGAAGTTATTAAAATAGTACCACAGCGTTTTTGCAGCTGAGAATTCAGCAGCCATATTCCTACTTACCTTGTGCTGAATGTGCATTACATCTGCAATTCTTTTGTTTTTAATTAGTTACATTCTCCTACAGGAGTAAACAAGAAACCTAGAGAGAATGCTTACAGTTTATAACTTCATGCTATGTGAAATATGTATACATATGACAAGATGCATGCACTTTCTCTATGGAGCAAATATTTGCTATTCTTGGGATGGTTAATGTTGAAAAAAGAATCGAGTTTTCTTTGATGCAATATCCTGGAGGAGCCAAAATAATTACACACATTAAATATGCTGGGAATGTCTCTATGGTCTACAAAAATTCCCAAGTAATCTCAGGTGCATGCTAAGAAATCATCCTAGTTTGATGGGAAAATGTCTGTCTTCCTTTCTAGTGTTCTCTATATGTTTGAATATGATGTGACCTTTATATAAATAGGCTGCAATAGTGATCTGAAATGCAATTGCTCAAAAAGAAAGGAAGACACATTAATCTATGTAGAACTTCTCTATTGGCTTTCCTGTTCGGGATTTTTGTACGATGTACTAAGTGGCTGCTGTGGCTCAAGGTTTTGCATCAGAATAAGTATGCTTGCTTGAAACTTTCTTATTTCATATATTTTTGCTTTTTCATTCCGCAAAATTTAGTATGGTCAAAGTGATCTGTTATTTGAAATTTCCAGCTGACTGCTCATTTTCAACTCAAAACATAACCCAGTACTTGCTGTTCATGGCAGAATACCATCTTTGTGTAAAATACTTCATTTACAAATAGAAACCTGACTTGGCAGATCAGATCAAAAAAGCAAAACATACCCTGCACTCAGGTCTGCTCTGCTATTGGAAATTAGTGGATGGAAGACTTACAATGTCCCAAATAAAGCAGAATTCTTGTTATTCTGCAATCCATTTTGACTGGGTTTTCCTCTGGCTCTTTTCCCCTGCGTCACTAACGAAATGTAGAGAATTGCATATCTCAGGTTATATGCATTCTGTTAGTTCTCTAGGACTGCTGTTTCTTTCTAAAGTGTATGTAAAAAGCAAGAGAAATTCAACTGTGCTTGAAGAAACACTTTAAGCCAAATGATTGTAATGTACCAAACTTAGTTGTTGTTTGGAGGGAATGCAAGACTAACTGGAAAAAGCTTTGTTTGGGATCTGGAAACAGAATGGAATAGGTACATTTTTATTATGTTTAAAACCAGCAAATTATTCCTGTTGCAAAAGGGAAAGTATCTTACTAGACTGTTCTGTGGTGAGAAAGCAATAGTATTCCCCCAGTGCTGCAGGAGTTAGAGTTTACCCAGCAAGAATAACACCACAGAATATACCAAGCTGGAAGAGATGCACAGTGATCCTATAATCTAACTTCGGGCTCCATGCAGCACCACCAGAAATCCAAACTGTGTTTCTGAGAGAGGTGTCCAAACTTCCTGTGAGCTCTGGCAGCTCATGGCTGTGCCCACTTCCCTGGAGAACCTTTTCCATGCCCACCGCCCACTTTTTTTAACAGCTGACCTCACCCTCCCCAATGCATCTCTGTGCTGTTCCCTCAGGTCCTGTTGCAAAACCACACGCACTAGTGACCAGGCCACTGTACTGATGCAGCCCCATTTATTATAACCCTTTATATTTTGTCTAGTTGGATGCTTTATCCAGTAGGATACTGAGAGAGACAGTATTGAAGATTTTGCTGAAATTCTGAAAGATTAGATCAACTAGCTTTTCTTAGCTAACTAGGTGGGTAACCTTGTCATAAAAGGAGATTGAATTGATTAAACGGGACTTAACTTTCCTGAACTTGTGTTGGTTGTGACCAATGATTTCATTGTCTTCCAGGTGTTTTTTCAGTAGCTCACAGAAAAATCTTCTTGGTAATTTTACCAGGTGCTGGAGTGAGACTGATAGGCCTGTAATTACCAGGGTTGTAAGTACTGTTGAGCAGCCAGCTGGAGCCAGGCTTTGCCAAGTCAGAACAGGTCTTGAAAGTAGTTACCATGTCAGTACAAGACTCTCTCGCCTTCTACTTTTTTTTTCTGGATTTATCTGGTAGTAATAGAAATCACCACTTAGTATTTCATCTTGACATGCTTTTGTTTTCCTTGTTATCAAGTAACAGAATCATAAAACAGTTGGAAGGGAAATACTGAATGTCATCCGTTCCATGCTGCTGCTCAGACAGCACCACTGAGTGCTGATTGCTTAGAACCATGATGAGATGGCTTCTAAGTGTCTCCAAGGGTGGAGATTCCATGATATTTCTGGCCAACTTGGTCACACTCACAGTAGAAGAAAATGTTTCCCGATGTTCAATTGAATACTAACTGAAACAAGGAAGTTCCATTATCTCATGATGTCAAGTGCTGAACATACTGCTGTTGCAAGTAGAAGTGAAAATGTGGCCTCTGCTACATCTCTGATCTCTAGAATAAGAACAAAAATACTATCTTTTCACCAGAAATGTGGTAGTGGAGGAAAGTATCTGCATTTTGTTGTCAAATATTGGGCAATTTACATGTGTTTGTCCCCTGAAAGTACTAGTGATATGTTCTTATATTTAAAAACAACAAAAAAACCCTTTTCCATTAAGCTTAATTTTTGTTCAATCCAGTAGAAACAGAGATCAAAATAGGATTTTTCTTCTTATATGTGGGAGACTAAGACTTCTGCACGTCGTGCAGCCTCTTCCTTTCCAGAGAGGGTATTTTCAATTTATGCTACACCAACTCCTATAGCATTGCACTGATTCCCGCTAGCATATTCCTAAGAGTGGTAAACAAATGTCATATGGTTATTTGGCGTATGTATCATAAAGTTTCAACAGAGAACTCCTTGCTTTCTGTCTTTATATATTTTTCTTCACGTTTCATGTAAGACCACCTCTAATTTTCCGGTCTCCATCAGCAATCTCCACTATACAAAGGTGTGTTGTGTAGTTGATGCAGCCTTGAGTAGAATTGGCTTAATGTCAATTCCAAATTTATTTCTCCTTGTATGTCTCCCCGAGGCAGGCACCTGCAGAGGACAGAAGGATTTTTAACACTATATTTTAGGATCTTGGTTCTGCTTTGTTAACTCCAAAGGTGTGTGATATATGACAAGGACTGAAAGCCATTAGAGCCCCACATTCAGTTGACAGTACCATTTTATACAATAGTATATTGCCTGCATGTTATCTTTCAGGAGAGTAGGAAGCATCATTGATTTTTAACTTGATTTTTCTTTTGTTCACTGAGCAAATAGGCATTGTAAAAATACCTTTCAGCTTTTTCCCAGATTATTTAATTTTATAGATGTAGGCCCAAAATACATCTCGTTCTGACGAACAGATTCAGAACCACAGAGTAAGTTTAACTGTTGAAGAACTTTTTCTGTACTTTGTTTAAAAAAAAAAAAGTTAAAAAACCCATATTCTGATGCCATTGAAGTGTCTCTCATACAGTGGTATTTCACTACTTTATGGGAACTGTACAATGTAACTCACTAATATCACTTTCATTTGTCCCAAATCTGCCATCCCTCTCTCTGCTAAGTTTTTATGCTACTAAAACTCCCATTCCTATTGCAGTTGCAATCAGAAGAGAAATGTAGAGGATGAAGGAACTCATAGTTAAGACATAGATGGACTGACTGAATTAAAATACATATATATATTTAAATTTGAATTAAACTTGATATTTTTAAAACTTTAATTTGTAAAATTGTGAATTTTGAGCAAGAAGACCTTAAGTGATAGTGATCTTGCAAACATCTCACAGGTTAAAGGAGCATGACTGAGTCTTTCATTCCTCTGTGACATGGCTGTACTAAACACAGGGCATGCAGAAAATGCCATAATAGTTGCTGTTGCCTGTAGCTGTTACACTTACTCTTGAACATAAATCTAATATAAGAAAAATGATGAGAGACTTTCTATGAAATCATAGAAAAACATATAACTTAAATTAATCCTGAGATTCAGTGAAATTTTGCAATTGTAGTTATTTTTCACATCTTAGTTTTATTTTTGGCTTCTGTGGAATTGTTCATCTGTAATCTGACAGCAGTACAGCAGAAGGGAAGGATGGTGTGCACATCTGCTTCACCTGTGGTAGCCCTAAAACATACAAGTAGCCCAGGCTTTTATTGAGACTGCGTATAGGAACAGGATGCCTGAATTCAGTACAAAAGCTAAAACTTCATAGTAGGATTCAGCCTCAAATCCTAGTCTCAGTTGTGTCTATTTGTGTAAAGGGAATGTCATTAAGGCACTTCCCGCTTTGTCATTGACACTGGTTTTAATTGTGTATATTTTCAGTATTTTCAGTTAATTTAAGTATTTCAGTTAATTAAGCGCAGCTCAAAAACATGGTGTGAGGACTTGAAAATGTTTATCTTGTTCTAGAAGTCTTCAAAATGAATTATGACTACTGTGACAAACCACCATAAAATAACATCTTTCATACATTTGGGAAGACTGGCACTGTGCTCAGAGGCAGGCACAAAAAAGTCTCTCTAACTGGAGTTGTCAGTAAGAGTCAGTTTAACCTGCTGTTCTTCAGCTGCCTTAGCACGAGGTCTGTTCTGGGAAAGCCTTATTAATTGTTCTGCAAAACACCAAGCTCGGTAGTAGCCTCCACCTCAGGCAGCTGCTCCCTTGGAGTGAGACCACAGTGACATTTGGAAAACTGAGCAGCTAATTTAGAATGGATAAAATGTACTGAAAGCAAATCAGGACAAACAAGTGTAATGAAGACTGATTGATTGATGCTATTAATAGTGTGTCTATTTTGTCCATTTGTTTTTTGACCAGAGGCTGTGATAATTCTACAGTTTGCTTGGTTGCTTTACTATTTAATGCTAGATCACTTTAAAGAATAGATTGATCTATTGACATTTATAACAAAATAAGCACTAAAATACCCTGCGTGGCTAGCTAAGGTTTTTCCATCTCTCTAGAGGTCTCTGAGCATATTGTTAAGCAAAAAGAAACTGATGAATATTTCCTTCTTAGATCCTTTTTAAGCCCTGGACTCCATCCTGTTTTTTCTTTCCATCTGCTTTGTGGGTTTAGCCCTTTTCTCAGTTGCTTTTCTTCCAAGTACCAAAGTTCCATTAAATCCTACTTGAAATGCTCTGAATTTGCTGAATATCGCAGGCATGTAAACAGGCACTTACACCATTGCCATTAATCTCAAATTCCTTTAAGAACATGAAATAGAAACTAAGCATAGAGTCTATGAAGTCAGGCAATCTTGTCTCCTTGTAGAGTAGCATAGATTTCATCCACTTATTTTTGTATTGAGCACAGATTAGTCTATTTACATAGTGTCTAGGCTTTCAGACGAGGTACCTTGTTCTTATCAAGAGTTTAAATGTGAAGCAGATTCTTTTATTTGCTGCCAGTGGTTAACCATCCTTGCTTCCAGTTTGTAATGTCTCTTCTGAAATTGTTTGAGAATTCAAGATGCTGGTTCTTCTGTAACAGACCCTCTCAGCATGATAACTGTGTGTAAGATCATATATCATCTCTGAATTGTTCTTTGAGCTGAATGTAACTAAATCTAAGACCCTCTACCTAGCCTTTTTCCTCAGCCCAGAGGTCTTTTGGTTCTCAGCATTTCTTCTTTAATGTCTGTTTGTAAAGTATGTTTGTTAGAGATTATTCTTTTAAATCAGTGTCTCAAAGCTTGCTGGAGACACAGATGAGCAAGTCCTGGGCAAGGGTTGCTAAAACCTTTGGTCAGACCAACATTTGAACTGTTGTTTCTTAATCTCATGCCAGGTATACATATATTAAAAGAACCTCCTCTCCCTCCTATAAATTGGAGCAAGTCAATGTTTAAAATGAAAACATATTTTAAAAGGAAGTTCAAGCTCCATTCTCATGCTATGCTGTGGAGCTCTCCAGCCTGCTGTTCTCTCTTGAGCTGTGCAAGATTCATGTTATTCCTCTCAACCTGAGAGAGCCACCTTGCAAACTGATTTCCAGTTTCTGTCTTCTGTGATTCTTGCACTTCTTACATGGTAGAGCAGTGCACAGCGTTATGTAGAGGGGAAGGTGCTTGGCTGAAGTTATTGATGAGAAAGAGAAGATAGATAAAGAACTAATGTGGCACAATCATGCGTATCTATCCCAGTGGCAGGTTACTAGAGGAACCTAGGAAGCGGCTGTATGGTAAGTTAACTCCATGAAATGGTCTTCTGTGGTTTTCATCTATTAGCAAACATATTCCTTAACCAGTTCTACTAAAAATATATTTACTGTGTCTCTGGAAGAGCTGCTCAGGAAAGAAAAAGCAAAACAGTGGAGCTCTGAGATGGAAGAAATCAGTTTAAGTAAGCCATTCTGTCTGTATTTTATTTCTGCATACTGTAAACTGATTCTGGTAGTGCATGTTTGGAGTTTTGTATGTGGTTTTTATTGAGGATAATTTGTTCAGGCATTTGAGTTTTGGTATAAATCAGCTTTACATTGCTGTTCATGTTTTATGTGAAAACACTTCTGAGGTCACATGTTTGGAAAGTTTTACGTTGTGGCGCTGTTGTAAAGTTTGTTTGTTTTTAAGGGATACATTAGGAAGGACCAAGGTATTTTAAGAAGTGTCTAAGGGGTCAGAGCTGTTGGTTATTCCTCAGACACAAGTTGTATGCACGGATGAGCCAAACTTTCTGAGTGTAAGGCGTTTAACTTTTGGATTCACTAACCTGATTTAGTCCTTTCTTTACATTGTGGAGGATAGCCTGAATTCTCCTGTAGCTACCGAGATACCTCGGACAACTGGTTAATTCTTTCTGTGATTATATGGGGCTGTTCACAGAACAGAAAACAACACCTGAAGTTCTCATCCCGGTGCTGTCAGTGCACTGGTGTTTCTATGCAACACGTTGCTGCAATACTAATTTTTTTATAGCAAAAGAACACCAATTTCTTTTTCCTATTCTGCTTAAAACCAAGAAACTAAAATTTAGAGTGTATCTTTCTTAAAAGCTTATATTTGTCATCCATTTTATTACTAGCCTTATGGAAAAAAAATGCTTAGATTTTCTTACTTGTCAATGAATTGACCATTCTCAAACCTTTAGTAAGCTTGGATATTACTGGAAGGGCTGCTGTAGGTACAGAATTTGTAGTTCTTTCTTACTGAGATGTTGATACCATAGGAACATTTTATCACTTTGCTCTTCCAGCATGGACTTCTTTCTTGCTTTTTTTTTTTTTTTTTCTTTCAAAGTGTTTTAATTTACTAACAGTTTAACTGGTAAGTGTAACAAAACCTCTCTTCTGTTTTATTCGCTATGAACACCGTAGGCTGAAGAAAAACTTCTTTTCAAAGGCTCTTTGATGGAGAATAAAAGCAACCAAAAAATACAGGTATTTCTTGGTATAGAGATGTTCGAACACATGGAATAGAAAGGCTCGTACAAAACTAGATAGGTAAATGATTTAGTTTCCATCAACCCCCAGATATATCTGAAATTTACAAGTTTCTCTGTAGTCTGTCAGTATTCTTGCACATTCTTATTTCCTATCAGTACCATGGTTTCACTGTCATAAATCAAGGCCATGCACTGTTGTGTATCAGAAAAGCCCTAGTGTAACAGGGGGTGCGCCACTATCACTTGAGAAAGTAGAGATTCATGACGAAAAGCTTGTTGTTTCAAAGGCTGTTGGGTTAAAAATGAATTGATAATGAAGAAAGAAAAGAAAATACCTTGTGCTTTGGGAAGTACACACTGCAGATGTTCCAGTTCAAGTTGCAGAATGGTGGAAGTGTGAAAGTAGGATTTGCAAAGGAGGCAGGTGACTTCATGTGCTATCTTTCAGTTGATTTAATGTAACAAGATTAAGATGGTGTAAGTCTGTTGGCACAATTGCACAGTAATTGCAAGCAGATATTATGTGCATTTTCTCTTTTTTAAATGTATTTTAATAATATGCATCCAAAATGATGTTTATATTTAATGTGAATCAAAACACTTTCAATTGCACTGACCTTAAAGCACTCTGCTGCATATCAATTGAAAACTATCTGCTATGTCCAGCGTCTCCCTGCTTCTGCTTAGCTCTTCTCTTTAGATTGCATGTTAGGTTGGTCTCATTGTCTTGTGTTGGAAAGGTATTCTGCTGATGGTGTAGTACTTAATACTACAAAGATATGTAAGATCATAAAGGGTGCATCTGACCAATAAACTGTCAGGGGAACTCTAGAAGCTGCCTAAATTCTGGCATCCTTCATACAGTGTCAAAGTGTCTCAAAACCAAAAGTAGAAGTGTCTCAAAACCAGAAGGGTTATAGCATCCCTCTCAATCAAATTAAGATGCTTCCAGTTTCACTTTCTTGTTGGAGCTGTTGATTCTGCAAGTAGCTCAACGTAGAGCTTCTTAATGGAACAAAAAATAACACCACCACTGTTACCTTTTATCTTTAGGGCAAAGCTTCTTGGAAAATACACTTCCTTCTGCTTAGCATTTTTTTCAATGTCCTAAGATAATTGAAGCATGCTACTGCTCTCAACAGAGCTGCTTTTCTTTAATTTCAGACCTAGGTGTCTGGGTTTTGGGAAGTTCCAAGCACTTTAGTCTCAGTCTCCCTTTGTAAATGTGCAGAGCTTGTAGGTGCACTGCAATTACAGCATTTTGCCTCTCATTGTTTGCCACCTTTTCTTAATGTAATTCTAGTAAAAGTCTGAATGCAGAAATCAACATTGTCATTGTTAATGCAGTGTCAGTTTAATGTCAGAAAAAGTCTGAAGGGGTTGTTAAGGTCCCAGGTTGCTTGTAAACCATAAAGGAAATGCAGCTTTGTGGAAACTGAAGAAATGAAACAAAACAGCTTTCTTTTCTAGACTTGGTGTCCTGATGTTTTGTTGCTTGTATAAAATGTTAGTTCACAGTCTTTGTGCACATATTGCAAAATAAATGAGTACTTATTACTCATGGTCATCATGGCAATGACAGAAATTTCTTTAACTGTGTAAAATGAAGGTGTGGGATAACACACTTAGTGTAAGGCAGATAAAATCTAGAGGTAGAGGATCTACTCTTTAAGTGAGCATACTCTGACCTGTTGGTTTATGTCTGTAAAGCAGTGTGTGATAACATCTGCGCACATGTAGTAGATTTGTAGTGAGTAGAGGGATTTAAAAATTGAATTAGCAAACTGCTTAGTATTTTACTTTCATATGCTTTGCTTCTAACTTTAATTGTGTAAGCTTTTCCTTTTAGCTCAGTGTTATGCCTTTTAGTAAAGTCTAGAATCAGCATGCGTACTGTGTAAACCACTCAAAAGAGGAAAAAACATGAAACTCTTACAAGAGCTTCGCCCACAAATGAAGATTTCAGAACAGTATTAAACCTTGTGTAAAATTATCAATCTTGCACAAATATATTTGTATATCTCCACATTATGTTCTGTACTCGAGGATGCAGTCCCTTCACAAAAGTAATCAGGCTGGAAAATGTGGTCACAGGTGTTGTCAGCTTTACTTACAGCGAAACTGAGCATTAGTGGCTGCGTTCAGGTAGCAGTAGGCAATAATGTAGTCTAACTACAACACAGCTATAGCCATCGGCACTGTGGGTTTTATGCTTGCTGAAAGATGTTATTTTTCATATGGTGTGATATTTGATAGAGTATATGCACCCCTCTAGGAGGAAAAATAAATTTTATATATGAAAATACAAATCCCTAGCATTTAATTTAAACTTTAATGAAGTCCAATAAAGAACAAAGAATATAAAGCTCTTTAAGCCATTTCTCTGTGCATGTGGAAGAGTAGAAATAAATAGGCCTTTACTCTGTCTCTGTATTTTAGTTATTTAATAAAGTTTCCATAAGTCAAATTGTACAAAGAAAAATAAACTTATTTTGGAATATGATGGCAAAGTTTCAAAACACAGCTGTACAAGTCAGACCAGAGGAGTGTGTTTTTTTTTTTTTTTTTTTTTTTTTTTTTTTTTTTTTTTTTTTTTTTATGCGTAAGCTGAGTAGAAAGAACATACAGACAAATTATTGCTGATAGGCAAATGGCTCAGCTTGTGAAAAAGGTAAATGCAGCATTGTCCTCACTGGAAAGCACTGTAAGAATATTTGCAGGTAAACAACATGTGCTTTATGAGATTACTGGAGTAGATAATGACCCTGTAGTAGCAATGAATCTCCTAATATGACAGACTTAAATATTAGAGCATGTCCTAGTTTATATAAGAAGCTAGTTCAGAGCCCTGTGGCTTTGAACCTGTGACTCATTCCCATGGAAAATGTTTCAAGCTGTTGTAAAGGGTCTTTGCCACTGATGTCCTTTGCTGTCATTATACCTGGAAGTATCATTGCCCTTTAGAAAGTATTCAGACTCAGCTGATCAGAAACAAGAAGAATTAAAAGGAAAACTATCAAAAATAGGTGGTATTTCACAGGCTTTTAAAGAGATCTATTACTTTCCCAGGCTTTGTGAAATTTGGTGTTTATACTATTTAATATTACTAAAATTTTTAGGCAAAGGAGAAATATCATATGGGGTGATATCTATTTCTTGGACATTTTGATTTCAACATTCATAAGAGCTGTGGAAAATGCTGTGAAAGATTGTATATATTCTACATTTCATTTTTCTATATGCAGCTTACGTAGAAGCTATTCCTTTGTAACTATTAACAATGAAAGGATTGGCTTGTTAGATGAGAGGAGACCTGTGGGCTTATGCATTTTCTACCTATCTTTTGACATTGTATTCTGTGCAATTATAAAGAAGCTGAGGAGTTACAGACTGGATGAGCAGACTGCGAGGTGGACTGAAAGGTGTCTGAATGACCAGGAAGGTGGCAATCAGTGTCATGAAATATACTTAGAGGCCAGCAATTAGTCGTGTAGCTGAAGGGACGAGACTGTCCGAAACTTCACTTGTACAGATAGTTGAGCTGTGTACCCTCTCGAGTCTGCAGATGACCCAAAAAATGAGAGCCATGACAGGTATGCCCAGAGGGTTGTGCTATTGTACAAAGGGACCTCAACAGACTAGAGAGGTGGGTTGACAGGACCCACATGCAGTTCAACAAGAAGAACTGTGAAGTTCTGTACTGAAGGTGGAAAAATCTGCAAGAATGAGTGCACCTAGCTGGAAAGCAGCTTGGCAGAAAAGGTTGTCAGTGTCCTTGTTGGGATCAAGTTGACCATCAGGTGGCATGCACTCTTGCAATTAAAAAAAGGCATCCTGGGCTGCACTGGAAGGAGCACTGCCAACAGATTAAGGGAGGAGGTTCTTGCTAGCTCCTCAGCACTGGTGAGGCAAGGCTAATGAAGAAACTGAATTGTCAATTGTTCTGGAGCTGGGTCTGAACTGGACAAGAAGATGTTCATAGGGTGAATCTCATCAGTGTGTACAAATAGCTGAAGAGAGGGTGTTTAAAAATAATAACAATAAAATAGAAGGCCAGATTTCAGAATGTGACAGTGACTGAGGCCTGGATGAGGCTGTCTAGAGAGGCTGTGGAGTCTCCACCCTTGGAGATACTCAGAAGCTATCTGTGTGTGGGCGATCAAATCTAAATTGAAGAGGGGTTGGACCAGATGACTCCCAGAGGTCCCTTCTGTGTCTTTCTGTGATTCTGGAGTGAAAAACTTCACTAAAACTTGTTCACCACTGTTCCACATTAATTACAGGGAAGGAATAAAAATAACATGTCTTAAAAGTTATATAAGCTCCAAATTTGCTCACAGCATTTCAGCTGATGTCAGGCAGAGTCAAACTCAGTTACAAAAATCCACAGGAAGAGGCTGGCATGGAAGCAAGTCTGTATTTTCATTTTGCTGTCTCTTAAAAAGCTCAGCACTCAGCATTTGCTTTGAATTTCATGTAAGGTTTCATTCCGTATTCCATTAAAATGCTGATAATTACGATTGTAACTTCCATGGTTCAGAAACAGAATACTGCAGCCTTATGCTGGAAAAATATTTTTTGTATGGTGAGAGAAATCCAAAATGGTGACATAATAACAGCCATGAGACTCTTTACTATGAGAAATATCTCTTAGATTCACTACAATACTCTGGGAAAGAAAAAATAAAAGATTTTTCTGTTTATTTAGGAGACAATAATAAAAGAACAGTACATTTAGATCTCAACAAAAAAAGTTATCTGATTTTGAGTTTTTAACTTCCTTTGAAGTAATTAGTAAATTCTGCTGTGTCCGTAATGAATAATTACTATAACAATAATTATAGTCTAGCTTCATTTGTTTTTAGGTGTGGTAAGGAGAAACATATTTAGAAATCAGCCACAAGACAGTAAAATTGATTTCTGGTTTATCTGGTACAGCTCTGTGTCTCTCACTGAACTGGGTAATAATTGATTGCTTGAAGCCTTGTAGTAGTAGGTAAAAATTGATAAATGTTGAAGTAGGAACAGTGTTTTATAGGTTCTCAAGAATTGTGGAGCCTCCATATTTCTTTCTCATCACCAGCTCTAGATCATGAGGTGAAATTTAAAAGATGCTTCATCTTCATAAATTACATTCAGCGGTTCTGAGCCCTTTCACTGCAAGAAGCAAAACAAAACCTTTAGTAACACAGCACAGATTAGTAATGTATGAAGTCAGGTGAGCTTTTTATGGTTCAACATATGGTTTTAGATTAGCTGATGTGATTACACTGAAAACCAACCAGCCATCTATGTCCACATCCATAATTTCTCAAGTCAATATCTGCAAAGTTTATTGGTATTGGTAGCTGTCATCTCATGACGTAAAGTGTTGTAAAAATTAACAGATTTATCTTCTTTTTAATAAAGAAATTCCAAAATATTTTACTAATGTGAATTTATTTTATTGCAGGAAGTTGACTTTCTAAAAGTAGATAACTGTTCACTTTTACACTGGGAAAAACTTTAACATCTTTATTAAAATATAGGGAGCAAGATCTTTCCTCACTTCCCTCCTGATGCTCCATATACCATTAGCAAAAAAAAAAGTCTAAAAGTTACCCAGCTGTTCATTTTAGATGCCTCTCAAGGCTTTCATCTTAATATATAAGAATATAACATTGGAGAGTGATGAAATTATGTTATTTTAGATACTTATGGGTCTCCTGCATTGAATGTAACTTAATACTCAAATTAAGGTACTACTTTAGGGGTCCCTCTCTGATATTTTATACACAGAATAGCTTTTAAATGACTTACATTAATTCTTGTCACACAGGAAATCTGGGATAACAATGCAACAGTGTACAATGTAATTTATAATTGTGAGCTAAATACCATTGTTTGTTTGAACAACAAATGTGATTGAGTTGCAGAACTTTAAGGTAGTTTATCAGCATAAAATCCTGAGACAAACTTTAGAATTTACTTTAACTTCATGTGTTCAAACTACACAAGAAATTAATCACAGTTAACTACTTGTTTTACAATTGTTAGATATATATACCTGGTGTCATGATTTTGTGATTTTTGGTTTTCGATATTCCACATCATAACATCATGTGGGGCGCTGGGAGCTTAACTGTCAATGCTCAAGTTCTGGGTACGTGCCTGGAAAAGAAGATGAACTACATTTCCCAGGGGACTTTGCGGTCATAGAAAGCAGATATAACTCCTGGCAAGGTGACCTGATGCTCTTTGTCAGCTCTCCTCCTGTCTCCCTGCTGCTCAACTGGACTGCGCATCTCACCTCAGCGTTGTGGTATGTCCTATCCACCTTTCAGACGTTCTCTCTCTCTAATTATATTTGATTTATTAGTTTCAATTCTAATTATATTGTATTATGGTGTGTTATCTTGCATTCCGATACTATATTTAGGAAGTTAGTTTGTTTCTTCTCAGATCGTTGCCACTGTTTTTAATTATTTTGGGGTCCCCTGTTCCCTTTCTTCTGGAGGTGCAGATTTTGTGAAATCCCTCTGCCCCGCTAGTCACGGAACTGGGCTGAACCAGCCCATAAACCCATTGACAACATACAAATAATCGCAGCATGATTGATTTTTTTTTTTTTTTTTTTTTTCCATATCAGGTTACTAAACACATATTTTAGTTTCACAGTTATGCTTCAGTGAAATAAAAAAGCAGTAACTGAAAAAGACAAATACTGAAGCAAATTACACTTCTTGTTCCTTAAATGAATAGGAAACACAGCAGGCAGTAAAGCCCAGACCATGTCTTTTAGTTCTTCTGCTTAAACTTTGAGGTAGGGCTCCAATTATTTATCTGCAGACTACTTTGCTTAGCGATCAAAACCACTTAAAACTGTTTCTGTGAATTCAGCAGGTTGGTACCTCAACAGTGCCCGCAACATCTGTGATCAAACTGCAGTTTTCATTTGCAAATTGCTGAGAAAGGTAATAAACTACTTTGTTGTTTGTTTATTTATAAAACCTTGTTTTTTAAGGCTGCAGGCTTATGCTGATTTTATTTTATTTTATTTTTTATTTTTTCCTGAATCAGAGTACCTCCTGCATGACATGGACCATAACATTTCACATTGCAAAGTTATTAGCAAACCCTGTTGTCTTAGGAAGACCACAGAATATAGATATTTTTTTCTTGTCAGTATTGTTAACATTCTGTGTAATTCGCTCTAAAAGTAATTCTTTGTATTTATTTCTGGAAACTACAACAGATAGAAAGACTGCAATGACACTATTAGAACAAGTTCTTAGCTACAAAATACGATCACTACCATTAGCTGTGCATTTTTGCCTGTGGTGAACAAGAGCCCACGTGCCGTGCTCATGGAAATCGGTATGGCCGTCCAGAATGTGGCTCACCTTTCATGTCACTGTCACCCCTGGTGAAGTGTACCGCCCACTGCTCACTGTGCTTACATCTATTGTTTGTTCTCTGGTTTCCCTAAGTGGTCAGGAAGTGTTGGCTGGGGCCATTTTTTCCTTTATGTGGGAAGTTGCATCCCTTGGTTCCATACACACTTCAGTGTTAGACAGTATTTTGTCATACTGCCCCTCTACTTCCATCTGTTGCACAGCAACAAAGTGTAATGGAATACACGTAGGATGATTCAGCCTGTATGGCCATCCCACCAGTGTTTTCCTCTGACACTGTTGGCCAGCATAGTAAAATAAGAGGCATTACCTTCAGAGAACACATCCAGAATATCAATTAATGTGATGAAGATTTAAAATGGAATTACAAATAAGATTAAATCATTATTTAGCAATAGTTGTCGTTCCTCTTTTTCTTTAGAATTAATTTCTCTATTGCCCTGAGGGAAGATAGAGGGGAACAGGTAAATACAGCCACGTTCTGAAAGAAGTGTTTTCTTGCTGAATCACGAGGCCCTAAATAAACACTAATTAGCATGTCCCTGGGGATCTGAAAGATATGTATGTATGTGTGTATATATATATGTGTATATATATATATATATATATTTCAATATGTAGATATATATTTGTACCTGTTTCACATTTTCCCCCCTTCTAACTCCAAACTTTTCTGTAACTTCATCTGGAACACCATCTCAGCTGAGAAGCCTGCAAGGTTCTTAGGTTTCTCCTTAGCCTGCTCACACGCAAACTTTTCTAATATAATTAGCATAAAAAACTGTATTCTCTGCATACAGATAAATATTTGCGTGGTTTTCATCAGCTTGAGCTAAGAGAAGAGTGATAATATAATCTGAAGTTAGCTAGACTTCAAGGTATTTTGATGACTTGCCTCTGGGAATTTCTTCAGTGAGCATTGCCTTTAAAAACACATAATACACAGGCTTCTCTCCAAAGGGCCAGGCTTTTCTTCTTGTCCATAATAGCTACAGCATGGATGCTGTAAAATGTGAGGTAAAATGTATGACTTCTTTGATCCTCGCTTGCACTATTAAGACATTTATTTAAACATCTATTTAAGCTTTTTAAGAGCAATTTCTTCAAAAAGGACTGGAGTTATTTAAAAAAAAAAAAAATGTATTTTGCCTATATCATTAAGTTGTTGTAGACAGTGAGTTTATGCTAGGATAATGTGGCTCAAATGAGTGACAACATTTCCTGTTTACAAGAGGATGTTTGCATGTGGATTTGAGCCCCGTATGTAACACAGGCTTTGTGTGCCCTTTGATCATAGTAGGAGTAAGCCTTTTATAAATACTCATTCATAGAAACGTTAAAGCTAGAAAAGACCTGTAAGATGATCTGGTCCAACCTTCAACCTGTTACCAGCATGCCCAGAGAATTTGCTATCAGTTTTCTGTTTTCCCATTCACAACTTAATGCAACTTTTGGGAGGTCAGTGGTGTGTGTGTGTGTGTGTGTGTGTGTGTGTGTGTGTGTGTGTGAGAGAGAGAGAGAGAGAGAGAGAGAGAGAGACAAACATTACGCTCAAAAATAAGTACTCCACACAAGCAGTACTTTGTGCTGAGATAGCATACAAACAATACACATAGCCTGTTTTCCTAATCATCTGTGCTTTTAGAAATAGACAAGTAATAGAGTCTGAAAAAGCAGTGAGCAAACATAATAAGTGATTCCTTATAATCCTCCTAGTTTTTGAAAAGGGACTGGAGAAACTAAGAGTAAGTTTATCAATTTTAAAATCTAATGTCGCTTCTGAAAGAATAATAGAGAACTGCCAGTTTTTACATAAGGGTTTGGCTTATATCTTTATCCAAAAAGAAACTTGGTGAGTCATCGCATTCATACAGTATTTTCCTTAAGCATTTTCCATTTCTTCCCAGTCCAGATCACTCCTGTAATGAAAATATATTGTCATTTTATTATAAAGTATCATCATATAATATGACAGCATCTTTCATTATGGAATCTAATTTTTTTTCTATTGAATTTAAATTGCTTTTCCTTACTCATTACATGTCTTTGCTGTAATTCTCATTACATACATTTTTCTTTTGATAATTTGCAGACATCCATAACTTCTGATAACTTTGTCTCCAAGGACAGCAAGATAAATAGGGTATCCTTAAATAGTTCTAATCTTCTTGATCTTAAAAGTACAACCACATATTATGATGAGTGTTTAGCAGCATACAAACAGAAAAACTTATTGGTTCATCTTGAAATAAGTATAGCATTAGAAATGAAGATAACCTCTAGCAGTGAGCTTAAGTCTTCAGCTCAAAAATTTTCAGACAATATTTAAAACTTGGATTGATTTATCATTATATTGAAGTGCAAGATTTCATAATTTGACATCTTATGAAAGTTTGAAAAGTCTTTATTTTTTCCGAAAAGGGGGGGGTAATAGGGTAAAAATTAAAGGATTCTGTATGGGTATGTAGAAAGAAAGAGTCTTCTCCTTTATGGGTGCTTGGTCAAGACAGAGAGAGCTGTCTCAATTTTTTGCTGGATTGTTGTAGGAATGAGGTTTCTACATAGGATTTATATCTTTCTTCGTGTAGTTTGGATCCAAATTCACAGTCCTGTGACAAGATCTCTGAAGGTTGTAGATCTGGAAGGCTGGATCTCTGTAATGTTTAGAAATGAAAACAGAATAAAGCAAAAAAAGCCAACAACTACAACAAAAAAAAAAAAGCCAAAGCAAGTTTAGACTTGAAAAATTCCACGTAAGTATGACTGCTTCACAAATAATACTGATAATGTCAATTTCTTTTTATGGACTGTTATATTTTTCTTTGGATTCCACATTTTTATTGCTGCTGCCTGTTAGTACAGAAATATGAAATATAGAAGTAATCCTAAAACACTGAAGTTTGTGAGAATGGCCACACTGGTAATTACCCATAAGCCTTCACAACACAGCAAGAAACATTTCTATGATTTATTTTTATTGCTTAGAAAAATCTGGAAAGCCTGTACCGTATGCCATGTCCTGATATTAGCTTTACCTCGGCAACCTTACTGAAGCTTAACTAAATGAAGTAATAAATTCAGAAATGTGTTTCTGCATGCATTTGTTTCATAGACTTATTATAAATAAATCCACTTATAAAATGTGTCAGGATGAAAAGTCTACGCTGCAGAAACTTCCTAAATTCTGATGCAAGTATTACGGTCTCCGTTACCAATAATTCTTAAAAGTAGAGCATTTAGTTTAATGATGATCACAGAATTGTAGAATCACAAAATGGCTTTGATTGGAAGGGTCCCTAAAGATCACTCAGTTCTAACAGCAGCTGTGGGCAGGGCTGCCCCCTACCAGCTCAGGCTGCCTGGTTCCTATCCAACCTACCCTCAGGCTCCTCCAGGGATGGGGCACCCACAGCTCTGGACAGCGCTGCCAGGGCTTCATTGCTCCCTTAGCAATGAATTACTTCTAACATCTAACCAAAATCTCCCCTCTGTTAGTTTAAAGCCATTCCCACTTGTCCTATCGCTGTGAGACCGTGTGAAAAGTCAATCCCACTCCTGCTTGTAAGCTTCCTTTGAGTTCTGGTAGGCCACAATGAGGTGTCCCCAGGATCTTCTTTTTCCAAGCTAAACAAGCCCAACGTGTTGATTAACGGAGCTTCTCCATGTTGGAGGTCAGCTCTCCCTTTTCAGTTATCAGTGGAAATATACTCTCCTTTGCATTTCTCTTCTGCCTAATATAGCTAAAGAAAGCCTTGTTTTTCACATCCCTTATCTTAGTTATCTTAGCTTTCCTGATCCCGTTGCTGCACATCCAAACAGCATCCCTACATTGTTTCCAGGCCACCCGTATCTACTTCCACTGCTTATGTTTCTCCTTTATTCCCCTCAGTTTGCCCAGCGGGTCCTCTCTTATTCACTCTGGTTTCCCAGGGGATCTGATCCAGCAATTCCTTAACTGACCTGAAGGATGCTCTCCTGAATTTCAAGGTCCTGCCTCCAATATTTGCCAGGCCCACATTAAGAACACAAACTCATCCAGGGTGCTGCAGCCCAGGCTGCCTCTGATATTAACTTCTATAATAAACTCTTCCATGTTGATCAGCACCAGGTCCGGCAAAGTTGCACCTCTGGTGGATCTGTCCTGAACTAGAAAGTCGTTGTCAGTGCACTCCAGGAGCAGCCTGAACCCAATTGTAAGAAGAATATGTTCTCTTGAGATGTTAGGGCTATACAGGTGGATGTAGAAATCCATGTTAACTCACTTAAAAATGTTTTATCTATCTGTGGTAAAAAATTGAAATTAAGTTTTGACAGTTTTGTTGAATTGCTCTGGAAACAATATGTTTCTGCAAAACATAATTTAGTCAAATGTGTATTTTTCAGAGGAAAACTGATTTATCAAGAAAAATTTCCTCTAGTTCTATACTTCATAAATATGCTACCTACATTTTACGGTTGTCCATTGCTTATGGTGCCAAAAAGCAAAAAAGTTATAGGCATTTTCATTAGAACTTGTTCAATAACCCTGTGGATCTAATGTCTGATATGCTATTTAAATAACACCAAAAATTAAGATCAGAAACTAGTATGTGGATTTGTTCAAGTTGAAGAAACCTGTAAGTATCTACTTGTCTTATATATGCATTCCATTTGAAATATCCTGTAGGAGCAGGTTTGCGTGCGTATTTGAGCAGGTAAATACTTATGACTTTAACATGCCCCTGGGCCTCTGTGCTGCACTTTCAACACACCTGTGTGTGCATATTAATCTTAGAAGGTATATGAATACATGAATAGTAACCTCCATCAAGGCCTATTTGGGGGGGCAAATATATTTGAGAACGTGACTGCAAATGAGATCTCCAGAATAGCAAGTGATTTCCTTGTATCAGCCCCATTTCTTCATGTCTCCATGAAAGGATGAGGTTATGCATGGTTTCTGGTAAGGTAGGTATGAAATTATCTACACGCTTATCCTGCATTCATATGCATCAGACAGCAGCTTTGTTTTCAGCGATGCGTTGTAGATTTCAGTGCATTGCATTGAATCTGGCATAAATGGCTATTCCTTGTGTGTGTATCTGTGTGTGTGTGTATATATATATATATATATACCTATGCATATAATTAATTATATTGTTTATTGTTTAAACCAACTTGAAAATTAGGAGGAAGTTACTATTATTCAGCTGAAATTATTTGTGTGGCATCTGCCATAAAGTTGAGATTACATCTTGGAACTGCCTAGTAAACGTACTATCAAAAAGAAGAAAAATGACCATTTGATTCATAGGTTGAATTCCTACCTTTAGCTTGCGGGCAATAATACTTCATTTTAACCAGTGAAAATTTTATCTGTTGGGAAACAATGGTATGTACAAACTGAGTTGTGAAAACATTGGTGTGTTGTTCTTTGCAAGTGCACGTATGCATGTAAATGAGAACCAAGTTTGGCCTAGAAGTTACAGACAGAAACTGTATTGTTACCCAGAATTTTCTAAGGACATCTGCAGTGTAGCCTGAGACTCTTCCTGTGGCTAAAAGCAAACGCTATGCTTTTGGGATCTGAATATAGTAATCTGAAGCCTCTTCAATGCAGAGAACAAACGTGTGTTGTTTTAGTCTGTGGGACTTCATCAAATGACAAAAATTGAAAGTGTTTTTCACTGGCGAAGGAAACAGCTTGCATTGCTATGGGTCATGAGGAACCAACTAAAATTTTATGCTGTTAGCATACAGATGTTAATACTAATGCATCTAAGTGGTAGTGATATTTTGAACCATATTGAATAGTTATTGGAATATGTTTAATTCACATGCAAATATTTGATGGTATTAACAATCTAAGGAGAAGGAGGCAACCCTATTTCAGTGTGAGCTGTGTGTAACATACGTTGCTATGTGCACATATACGTTTTCAATCCAACTCTCATAATGAATACTATCAGAATATGTGATTTAATCTTTTCCTGTTACAGGCTTATTCTGTTCAGCAAATTTACATTCAAATATGTAAATAGTCCTGCTGATTGGCACTGCACATTTTGGTGACTTTTGACTCATACGGAAATGACAAAGAATAGCTTCTTACACAGCTTTCATGTTCTGGAGATGGGATTTCATTTTTCTGAGAATGATGAAGAGGAGGCTCAGGGGTTACCTTATTGCTCTCTATAACTACCTGTAGGGAGGTTGTAGTGAGCTGGGGGTCAGGCTCTTCTCTCGTGTAACTGGTGATAGAGCTAGAGGGAATGGCTTCGAGCTGAGCCAACAGAGATTTAGGCTGGACGTTAAGAAATACTACTTTTCTGAAAGAATGGTCAGGTACTGGAATGGGCTGCCCAGGGTGGTGGTGGAGTCACCGACCCTGGAGGTGTTCAAGGAATGTTTGGATTTTGTGTTGAGGGATATGGTTTAGTGAGAACTATTGGTAATAGGTGCGTGGTTGGACTGGATGATCTTGCAGGTCTTTTCCAGCCTTGGTGATTCTGTAACTATTCTGTGATGATCTGCTCGCAGCCTGCAACTACTGGAAGTGTTGTTACCTTGTGCTTTAAACTTCCCCTTGTTTTCCGTCATTTTTCCCATCTTGGATAATATTAGAATGGCAGGACACAACAAAAACTGTAGCACACACATGCGGTGTTTGCACTGGTAAAGGAACAGGTTTACAATTTTTGTTTTAATTACTCGTAAATTGCCATAATCAATAAAGTCTACTATTCCAGGTTGAGTGGATGTGTCATTGATATGCCAGAGGAGATGCCTGAACCATGCTGAAGGAGCCCCTTGATTTTTAATAAATTCGATAATTAGTAGAATAATACTACAGTGTGATGTATACTGCGCAGGGAAGAGGCATTTGTATCATCATCTTATGATTATGTAGATGACTGTAGGTACTTGACAGTGCCCAACAAAATGTGCTTGAGAATAATGTTATTGGCTTTAGCGTTTACATAATTTTCTAGCAATTGGATACAACATAGAAAACTGTTTTATTGTCTGTGTGTACATATATTTATGCCTATTTTAGCATATTTATTGGGGTTCACTGTCTGGCAATGCTCTTGTCTATGCTTTTACACTTGCAGCCTTCAGAGAGGGATAACTGCCTCAATTTGAAATTGGATGATAATCCTGGCCTTGTGTTAATTCTTGAACCACGTCTGCTTATTTGGAAAAATACTCCCTATCCCAAGCAAAACTGTGCAACTATGCAAATTCTTTGAGAGCAGAGGTGGTCATGTCCACTGTCCTTATGCATCCTGGCACCGGTTATTTTCTTAGCGTGACAAACTATTTTGCACACTGTCTATGCCTCTAAAATTCCCATTTATAGAGGGAATACCGAGACCCCTATAAAATTATTTTCAAAAAGAAGGATTCAAGTTAGTACAGATCACAGACTTTTACATTCAAAGCCACGTTAAAAAATTTCAAAGGACAGAGCATTAGCTCTACCTACTACAAACATTTTCATAATAATGCCTCAATTTCATAATAACAACAATTTAATGGATTGAAGCATCTCTTCTTTTTCATCTCTAAGTTTGAGCTGTGATTCCTTTGAGAAATACAGTATTTTGACAGAGGGAATAATATATAGAACGTTCTTATTTCAGAGTTAAATTCTATATGCCAGCCTTGTTCTGGATCATTTAATCCATTGCGCTGAACATCTCTGTAGGCACTGTTTTGTTTCCTTAGCCTCCGTATATTATTTCTTGACATCTTCTTGTACATATTTACTACAATAAGGTGAGACAATAATTCAGAAGCATGAAATGCATGAAGGCAGATTTCAGATCCTGTATTTAATGCCGTTCTTGTAGACAGTTTAGGTAGTATTTTGAACGAAATATACGGTGCAATAAGTTCATACAAATATTGAAATAATCTTGAGACTAAACACTTAAAATACATAAATGTGGCTGTCTGTTGGATATTGAGAATGCATCTTAGCTTTGGTGCTTCTTGATTTTGGAGAGTTTATGGTGAAATATTACTAACACCTTTCTTTCCTTGTTTTTCTCAAAAGATAAATTGATGCACGCCTCATATTTGATTTGCATTATCACATGTGAAAGACGGTAGGGGACCTTCTGTCTGTTCAGTTAGCT
The DNA here is from genome assembly GCF_019238085.1 of Lagopus leucura. Taxonomy (NCBI): domain Eukaryota; kingdom Metazoa; phylum Chordata; class Aves; order Galliformes; family Phasianidae; genus Lagopus; species Lagopus leucura. Next base: position 91,901,636 of record NW_024962252.1, read on the forward strand.
TCCCCAGTGTGACTGCAGAGAGTACCTGAGAATGCTTCTTACACCGACTATTATTTTCTTTTATTACACTACATCTTATGCAGCCATTTGTATTCCTCATCTACAGGATTACATATCTGCTGCCAAGGCTGGAGGAATCTGAATTACAACAGGGAAGGCAATTGATTGGTGTTTGCAGAAGAGGCCGCTTGTCAGAATGCTTATGTGAGCACTGCTTGTTCTCCAACATGCTAATGACAGCTGTGACACAGCCTTTCCAGGCCGTGAGAATCCAGCCAAGGTGTGCAAATGATGCACTGACAGTGGTTTTTGATGGAAAGAAATAGGTCTTGTAACTTCCATTCTCTCCTATTGCTATATGTGTGCAAATTCTAGTGGTGACAATTACTGCTGACTGATGAGCAGCTCAGAGCTGCATTGGGAATAAGAATTCACATTTTTACCAGAAGTCAGATGAAGATACATAAGTGAAAAGAAAAATTGAAGTAGCTGAGAAAGTGTATCTTACATGGAGAGTCTGGCAAACCTTCCGAGCAACAACTTCTAGTTGGGTTTAAAAGATGGCCTTCCAGTCATCTCCAGCACGACAGCTGATTTCATACTTAATGCAGCATCCACCCATGATTTTTTTCAGCTCCTTTTTTTTTTTTTTTTTTTTTTTTTTTTCCTCAGGGCTTAAACACTGAAACCCAATGGAAATTAGGAAGAGCAAGCCCCGTTGTTGGGCCTAACGCATAGTATGAAAAGCTCTGCTGCCAATGCAGGGTGCAAACTAGGAAGGTTTCTGACATCAGAAGAGTGACGCAAGTGGCAGATCTATCTCCACGGCCTGCACATGACAGACCCTCTGATGAGAAAGGTGACCCAGAGGAAAAAAGAGGTGAGAAAAAATCTTGATATTTGGTACTTTGTCATGCCTGGGTGCCAGAACTGTGGCATGTGAGTAGTTTGTAAGAAACCAGAGGATCTAAAATTGAAGCTTGATGGTTCAGATAGACACCAGATAGTCCCTAGATACTTTCCTAGATGCTTGCAGTAGTGCGTAGCTTCAGCAACAGTATGCGATTTCTACTTTGGACAAAGCTGTACTGGGGAAATGCAAAGGGAGAAGAAGGTGAGGACATGATGTATACTTGAATAGAGTAAGGCGAGGAGCAAGATGTAGTTCTTTGGTGGATTTTGGCCCACTCGTTGCTATCAATAAGCTCTGTCAACAGAGTATTACTTGGATAGTTGGGGTCTGAAGGGGGTTGATTGTCTCGGTCTGCTGACACAGCCTGTGGCACGGTCCAGGTAACGTTTTAATTGCTTTTTGCTTTTGCTATTAGCAGTGAAATGGGCAGATATTCCATGTCGCCAACTGACAGAAAGGGTTATTTACTGGAGAGCTTGGAAAAAAAAAAAAAAAAAAAGTCTAATGAACTGGAAATCCTGCTGTTTAGCCTGTTCTGATGATAAGCGTAGCACTGTATCAATTGCTGTCAACACAGCAACTGTCACTTTTTTTGGAAGTTTGGATCTTTTGAATGCATATTTTCAATTAATACTTCAGACTTCAGAGCTGTCACTGCCTTACATGCTGCTGCTGCAATCACAAGTCATTGCTTATCAGACTGTTTGTTAGCATGCACTTCTGCGAAAAGTGTCAATGCAGGCAGTTGTAAGCCTTAACAAAATAGTTTTGCGTGTGCACATCTGTGTACATTTGTGCCAGAGGAGAGGAGAGAGGAGATAAAATTGCATTTTTCAGTGCTCAAGAGAAGAGCTGTTATGATTATACAATGAGGACAAAACAGCACTAAGTTTACAAGTCTTTACATTAAAAAATGACAAACAAGTGGGGAGAAAAAAAATACGACCCTGAAACTATCAGGTAATGGCAGTTGGGTTTGTGCATCTCAACATCCTTTGGTAGCAAGTAGACAGCAGGAGTTAGGAAAATTCCCACAAAGCACAAAGATTTTTGTGAAAAACAAAAAGTAAGGATTTGAGTTAGTGTGTTGTTGACAGAAAAACCTGTTCATGCATATCTGAATACCATCAGCAGATGAACGTTTTGGCTTAGAAGTTGTCAAACAGTAACTAACAATCCAGGAGGTCTGAAATTGTATCCAACATCTGTCAGTAGTACTTCTGACTGAAATTTAAAGATGTTGGGAAAAGTCTGAATTTCTGACTGAAAATAGCAAGTGTGAATGAATGTGAGGAGCCATTATTTATCCCATATAGAGAAGACTGCTGTTCTAGTTCTTGGAAGACAGATCATCCTGTTACAAAGGTCTGGTTTGTGGATACTTAGCCAAGATAGGAAACTACCAGTCTTTACTTGTCCAAAGTGGACAGTGTTTAACTAAAAAAAATCAGTTCACTCAACTAAATGTATTTTGCTTGAAGAAATTTATTTTTTATTTTTTAATTTTTGTGAGAAGGTAATAATAAATAGTATTGTTGTTTTTTATCTATTACGAAGCTTTTTATGTACCTAAAAGTATTATATTAAAAAACGTAAAGTTTAATTGCTAAACAGCGTTTCAATCTTATTTGGCAATATCCTTTCATCTTTGTGAGATAAATTCTAAATTAATGAGTGTTTTTTTTATTTCTTAAAAGACTTTTTTCTTTAGTAGTCTTTTGTTAAATTCTTGTATATGGATTTTACTAGATGACCTCTTTTCATTTCAATTCAAGACAAATGTCTTCTGCTTGACTGCCAATGACTCCCATATTAATATGGTAAAGAAACAAGCAAAATTGTTGTTGTGGCATATCTATTGTGCATGACTGTAATTACATACACCAGCAGCTGATTTTCTATGATGCTGTGTGTAGTGAACAGTGAACCTGGATGCAGGGAAAATCAGCCTTATCTCTGATGCAAGACTTTGCATGAATATTTTTCCCAACAGCAAGAAAACAAAACTTTAAAGAGGCAACTGCATAATAATGCAAATGCCTAACACAGCCTACTGTCAGAGTAGGCCTGCCAGTTTTATGGAGAAAGAGAAGGATATGGGATCTGAGTCAATAATCTAAGGTAAGTGAAGTTTGTCATTCACTTAATAACTTAATACAGTCCATGGCAATTTTGTTGTTATTGTTTAATCCAATGGAAGGAGAGAACTGAAAATAATTGCATGTTTCCTCTGTTAAGTAACTTTCTCCTGACTTGAAGCTACTTGCTAAGATGTTCAAGGCATCTTCTTCAACTTTCACTGCATTCACAGCTAATTCCTTCTCTAGGTTTTTGGTATATTTTCTGGATTTCATTATATCGTGGGAGTGATTGTTTAGTCCTGCAGATTTAAAAATAACCTTTTTGTTTGTAGTTATTGCTGCTAAGTAAGTTTTCATTTTATTTTCCTTTGTCTTTTAAACACTTTGATTTTCTTCCCATCTTCTCTCATACACAAAAACTAGAAGCACTAGAAAAATCACATTCCAGAAGGGGGATTGTCTTGAAGCTGATCATTTCCTAAATGTGAAATCATGCACATATGGCACAGTGACAGAAAGAAATCCCTCCAGTTTCCTGTTTTGACATACTCCTGGGTCAGGTTTTCAATTCTTCAAGACCACTAATACAGAATTGCAGCTTTATGAATGCCATGCTCTCTTACATTGTCTAGCAGCTGGAGCTTTTTGAATGCCTGATTATAATGAAATGAAAATTTAGAGTGCAAACAGCGCAGCTCATCTGCACTGAGCACTGCAAAAAGACCTTAGGACTAAGAATCTAATGTTGGCATCTTCAAAAATGGATGTAGCTACCAAAGAGTTGCAAGACTGTACAGAATAATGCCAACTTAAGACCTGTATAATTTGAGTAACTTAAAATTATTCCCTTTTGTCAATATCAAGTTTTTGTTTTCCTTCTTTAATTTAATTTAATTCTAGTCTTTGCTTCTATGTGAGATGGACTTTGTTTTCTGAATGAAAGCGTACTTAGCGCATCTAAATTACAGAATGTTTGTGTATGCATACACGACTACATTTCAAATGTTCTTTCACAAAGATCAGGATCCACATACAATTTACTTATTCTTTCTTATACAGGCTGCCCTTTCTTGCAGTTTGCATGTTCCTAAATTCTTCTTAAGGTTATATTCACTAAGTTCTGCATTTAGAAATAACTTTAGGTTTTTAGACTAGCAAAAAAACCTCTTCAATGTGGAAGCCAGCTTCCTTTCTCACCATCCTTATTAATGAATAACTTAAACATCCACCTTTCATGCTTTCTAAATGAATTCCCAAACAACTGACCAATTTGTAATGAATGTTCAAAGGCAATTAGTATTCTAGGGTGCATCCCTCTGCCACTCCTGCTCAAGTTGTTCAAATATTTAGAGTGTCAGACAGAAAATGAAAATGAATCTATAGTTTGATATCCACTGGATATCAAGCCCTATTCTCAGCTCTCATAGAAAGTGGAACAGTTTTGTCTGATTAGCAACTATTCCGGAATATAAATCAGACAGGATGTAAATTAAATTTTAGGAGATTCAAATCCTAAATGACAAAGAAGATAAGGCACTTTGCTTGTCTTCAGTGTTGGTTTTTTTTTAAGTACAAAATTCTTCTTTCTCCTCCTTCTTTGTTCTGTGGTTGAAGTAATTGAACTCGTTCTCATTTCCAAATACTATCATACAACTTAATTAATGAGGTTTTCATATTGACATGATTTTTCTGATTTCTGTTCTTTATTTTCTTTTTTGTCAGTCATGCTGTATGGAGTCGGAGGTGGCCTCAATGAACCTTACAAGTCTCTCCCAACTTGGGACTGTCTGTAATTCTGCTGTTGTCTTTCAGGTTGTTTTAAAGAATGGTGAGATGAACGAACAAATGAAGTTTTACTTTCTCTTATATTACTTACAGTAATATTTGCAGTCTTCTGAGTCTTTTTTTTAATGTGATGTTCAATTTTTTTTTTTACGTGTGCTATGATGTGAGAATGCTATTGCAGCATCTCAAGAAGGGACTGTACTTCTCTCAGGTTCGTTTTCTTGCCCACGATTCTGCTACTACCTTACAGGATAACACAAGCCTTTCTGAAAGCTTATGCGTTCTATGCCAATTAATGGCAATCACCAAAGATTTGTATATAAGTAGATTATTTTTAATATTTGAGTTAATGTCCCTTTCATACATTGTTAATTAAGGCCTTTGAGTCTAAAACTATTCACGTTTTCTCTGTTTTCTTCAATTTTTTCCTCCATGATCTCCACAGCACTGAGCTGCCGGGGCTGCACAATTTGTTTCTTTATGGAAGCATTCATCTATTAACGTACAGAAAGAATTGGAGACAATAATCATAAGTTACATTGAAAAGGGTGATTGTGTGGTGGGGCTTTACAACCAAAACTGACACAGTGTTGGAAGGAAGAAGTGAAGGACTTCAGATGGTACAGCATGTCTAAAAGTCTCTCTGCTTGAGAGGAAGGAACACGAAGCGCCTGTTAAACACAGGACATAGGTCTTCCTGCTCTCTGTCCTTTTTCTTGTTTAGACACGTTATGTCTTTCGTGATTTGTCTTCACTTTTTGAGTCTAGATGTGCACCTTCTTTTACTCGTTACGTGAACAGATAATACTTTCCCACATTGCTTGCTTGCTTTCATGTGAACAGAGAACGTATGGAGACTCCTTAGTACAGACAGTCTGGCACAATCCCTCTGCAGTGCAGAAATGTCTGCTCAGGGAAACGCCTATCCCCACTGAAATCGATGAGGATTTTGGCATTTTTCTCTGGGGAAGCGGGAGTGACTGTATTGCGGTTTGGCTCAAAAGTTAATGGGCATCCTTAGTCATCTAGCTCAATTCCTGTGGCTCAAGTTAATGCCGATGTGACAAAGTGACAGAGTTCTTTATCTAAGTGATCCAATGAGCAAACTATAAATGTTACCCAGAGGTTCACACAGGGATAATATTGCTCATGTGTTGGATATGAAGAGAAATTCTGCTTTGCATGTATGCAATTGAACATAAAGCCAAAGCATAGCTCCAAGTCTCCTTTGCTGGCACGTACACCTCCTCAGTCTGCTTTCGTAATTTTTGTGCATACTTTTAGATACTCAGTGCTTGCTCATACGCAAACTGCTTGATCTTCCACCAATTTAACTTGTAGTATCTGATAGGTAGCGCTTCTTAATACATCTGTAATGGGAACTGCTGAATCACAGCCTGAACCCCTGATTGATCACCTGAGGTGAGCAATGAGTCGGCCACAGGAGCACAGGTGAAGGCAATTCACCTGTGCTGCTGGAAGGAGTGGATCTTTGCTCCACCTCTTCTAGACCCATTTAAGAGCTGACTACCACTGGGGAAGTATCTCTTCTGGAGATTCACTCCGCTGGAGTCTCATAAGTGAGCCCAGGATATGGGTAAATGTCCCATCTTTGCTGCTTTAGTGTAATAACTATGTAGCCAAACTCTATATACATGCTCTAACGTCTGTATATTCATTGATTGTACAACATCCAAATGAGAAAGATAAAGTTTGGAATATGATGAGTGCCCAGCAAAAAGAAATAAACAAGAACACACAAGAAAAAAAAAAATATATATATGAATTTGTCAGCTGAAATGACTTGAGACTTCCTGTAGGTTTTAAAGTAGTGGTACAGTTGTACAGTATCTTACAGTTACACCAAACCTACTAAAGGGAACTGACATGATTTTTACAGGCATTTAAGCTTCGTGTTACTTTCCTTCTAAGTAATCTATTCCTCATAAATGCTATAAATTTTCAGTGTACCCAACTTACCTGCACAATGGACCATGGCTTTCTGAAGGTCTATATATACCTGTCTGAAAAAGTCATAAGATGGATCATAGAATAGATGCAGGAAGCGTAGGTGTAGAGAGCTCACCTCCGTACATCCAGCGCGGTGTCCATCGCCCCTTGCTCCGCATGCTGCACAAGTGACATTCAAAAACAAATCAATTCCAATTGTGTCAAATTTCCTGTTAAACCAATTTCCAATTTTGTGCCCATTATGTTTGGCACCATTTCATTACATTAGAAAAGTGATGAAATTTCAGATTAAGGTATTAACACAGGTGTCCTTTCTAAGTTTCTCAGGTGGTTTTAGATTCAGCACTTACAAGAAGCACTTAGTTCCAAGCAGTTCATCATGAATTGTACAAATAACTTTTAAATACAAACAATTTAATTCATCTAAACTGACTTAAATAGGAGATGGTACTAAAGCGCATAATTGTCTCTGTCACCGCTGCACATTCAAGCACAAGCAGATACCAACTGTGTCTCCTAAGGACGTTAAAACTCTCACAATCAGACAGCGATACCTATGACTTCTCTGGGATTTAGGTACTTTAAGGGTTAGATGGTTTGCTCTAGACAGAAGTAATAGAGACAAAGAAATGTAATGCAATTTCTGACTTCATAAACTGAAGGCATGGTCCTACAGCAAAATCCTTAATAACGTTATCTAGTTTTGAGCAATCAAGTTGCATATTTTCTGTATCAGAACAGAGGTTGTCTTTGACAGCCCATGTAATCACACCGACCACTAGCTGTCAAACGTTAGATGACTGTTAACTTGCAAGGCTAAAAATTGCATTTGTTAATATCTAAATAAATATTAAATATAAACTAAGCTATACCATATAGCCTTGTGCTCATTGTTTAGAAGGCTAGACAATGACTGCTGAAACATTATGAGTTATAAAATTCCTTTTTGAAAATTCACGTACACCTTAAGTTAGTCTCCAGGGGAATAAAAATTAAAAAATAAAGAAAAGTAACAATGAGGAACACTGCTTTGAAATACCTAAGTTAGACTCAATGATAACAAGCAGTTTTTCTCTTGAATAGCAAGCAGTGAATTTATGTGGTATGTAATTGTTACCTTGAATGATAGAATTCTTGAATATTTTTTGAAGTAAAACTCATTCTGACTTGACTCTGTGTTATCCTTCAAAATGATGTTTTGTTTCCTGATGTCAAAGAAAGTCTGTCCATTATCTGAAGGCTTCAGCTGAGACAAGACATTTTAAAAAGGCTTTCTAGTTAAGATAAAATCTTTTCTGAAGTGTGGACAGATCCCAGTGGACCTTGAACAGTCGAACATCATATGGAAGCCTCCTGCACCTGTCTCCCTGGGGATAGGAAGAGCTCCAGCAGTCCCATGGGCACTGTCTTTTGAAGGTGGTTCTCAGACAGCTGAAAAGGTAAGGTTCCTCATTTTTGAGAAATACTTCCTTGGGTCTGAAGATTCTGTAAGTGAAATAAAACAGAGCAATGTTCAGGCTGGGGTGATTTTAACTCTTTTCCTCTGTGGCTGATAATAACACCATCTGCTCAAAGATTATCTGCAAGCAGGGTAAATTCATTGAATAAACTGCTCATGCCAGATTGCTCTGCTCTATATAGCAATGCACAGTTGTTGATTAATTAAAGTTCCCCAGTGAGAAAGGTACATGTTGTTATCTGTACAGGGAAACTAAGGCAGAAAGAGTTTATCTGTCCTGCCAGTAGTAGCTCTAGAACTTAGTTTTGAAGTGTAGATTGGAAGATTCTATCCCAGTCATTGCATAACAATACATTCTGTCATGTTTTCTTATTAGTTTTTTGAACAGTGAGAATTCAGGGAAAGAACTCTACTACAGTGTCTTTTTGTGCACCTACAGAAGAAGCTGCAACTGCTAGGGATAAACACTGAAGATTGTACGTTGGTCATCTGATGTCAGACTGCAGACCCTGGCTTATACCCTTAAAATTCATAAGTCAAGTTTATCTTCAGCTGAGAGAGTTCCGAGGCAGCCAATCATAGCTGCATCTTGCAAAGGTGCACCACATGACCTGGACTACTACGCTGATCCTTCTGCCTAGAAATAAGTTAAATAAATATGCATTTGAACTTTATTCATTCCTCCTTCCTGAAAAGGAAAGATATGGCTCAAAAATAGGATGGAAAGGGTTCAGGTATTAATCTACTGCTTAGCCAACAGAAGCACAACTGAGAGATACATGTCACATAAGCAGAAATCCTGATTGGCAAATCACATTTGAAGACAACCCAGGAGAGTCACCAAATAAATAAAAATATTCCTTCTTGCCTCAAAAGACCTAGAAAATAATTTAAGCCCTTTTACTTATGGATAATTTATACACACATACTTGTTTCCATCTTCTGTGTACAGTTTGTGTGTATGCTTTTGTATAAACTTGATTTGGGTTAATAAGATTTAGTATATATAGAATTTGAAAAAGATATATATTAAAATTGCCACACCCATAATATTGTACTGTAGTTTAAACAACATATGTCAATATTTGGGGAAGGAAAATGTAATATTGAGAAGAAGCTTTGATCCTTGAGAGAGTTACTGAGGAAAAAATAAGTTTTTTTGGCAGTGAAAATTCAAGTCCCACAGTATGAGTGAATTCTGCAGACTTATAGTTATGGACAAAAAAAGGCAACTTCCTGCACATGCATAATAAAAGACTTAAATGTTTTCCCAATATCTGTTTAAAATGTATTACTTCTAATTAAAAAACATCCTTCAGATTTACTGCTAAAACTAATGGTGTAAGAAACAAAGACATCTTTCTTCCTGCTTTAGTAGTCAAGGCAGAGGGCCAGTATGTTGTGCAAGATGTATCTACTTTATTTTTTTAAGTGGGGGGCAGTTTATAGAATGGTATTTAAATAAACTGTATTTTTCCTCAAATGGTTTATTGATAGTGGCATCACCTTGTACTATCCTTGGATTCTAGCTGCTTACCATTTCTCTGCTGTGCCTATAACTTCAGTCTGGGACTAAACTAAGATGCATGAAACCATGACATGCAATTATCCAAGCCCCGCTATTCCAATCCCTGCCCTTCTAAATTAAGATGTTTTCAGGGACCAACCTTTATGTAGTACATCCCTCTCTCTGACAGCTCAGGTCACCAATCAAATGGTGGGATCCTCTGTCTCACCTTTTTCTCATCCCAGTCATCACTGTTATAACCTGAGTTGACTTACCGATCAGTTCATGCCTCACAGAAGCACCCATTTAGGTGACAAATGTTGTAAGATCCTCTTCAGAGACCAAACATCAGTCTCTTGACATATATGTGGGACTCTCATACTACAGTATCACGGTACATATTAAATGGAAGCCTATAGAAGAAAAACCACAAGGCATCTACTTATATATTGAATAACACATCCTTGTTGTATTGTATTTGAAAATGTAAAAAAAAAATTCCAAATGTGTTGTTTTTGTTTTTGTTTTTTTTTAATGACAATTTAGCTAAAAACAATTTTTGGTATTGAGCTTTTGAGAATCTTTCAACAATTTTATCCATATAATTTAGACAGATATGTTCATAAGAGATTGCAGTAATAAAGCGATTCACCACCTTAAAGATCTGCTTTCTTACCATTTTAATCTCCCTATATCTGACGTTTCCCACACTATTAACACAGTTTGAATGCTTATTATGTGAATAGATATGTATGTAAAAAGAACTCACAGTGCAAAACTTCCAAGATTGAAATGACAAAATAGGAAAACAAACACACACATACTTGAACAGATATTTAATATATATAAAACATAATATATACATTTATATATATATTATATTATATATATATTTATTTATATATTTATATATATATAAATATTTATTTGTAATAAATATATTTTATATATATTTTATATATATTTTATATATATATAAACACACATATATATATTGCATTCTTAATGTAATTAACACTCAATCCAAATCTGAAAAGTAGAGAAGGAAGATTTAAAATTAGCCTTGTGTTACACTAGGTTAAATAATGCAATCTCATATGAGAAGGAGATGGGATACTCATATGAGACCATTTTTGAATAGGTGGGATGTCATTCTCCCAGAAGAAACGAAATAACAATTCAGAATTGAGGAACTGAGTCAAACAGTATTCCCCCCTCTTCTTCCTCTAAAACTTGATAAAAATGTGTTTATCTTGGTCTCTCACTCAGTGACAGTTTCACAGATCCACCTCTTGCATTACTTTCAAACAGTGATTCCAGTGACCGACGCATATAAAACAAAACATACAAGACAAGATAAAACAAAACAGCTTCTTATTCATCTAAAGCATTTTTTCATGGTTTTGATAACATGATTCAGCTGACTTGACTGAAGATTTTAAACTATTTAAGTTAGCAGTAAACAGAAAATGCATTTCTTGAAGAAATATTGTTTTCATTCCTAAACCATTAACATAACTATTAGAGACTGGGGGTTGCAAACAGGATAAATGAATTAGACATGCAGGTCATACTGAAATTTAGAGAGGTTAAAGTCAAAACACCGAGGTGCTATTTTAATATTCTATGGCAAAATCTCTTTGGTTCCTGAGCCTGTAAAACTGAATAATGACTTTCATATTCCAGGCCAATTTCTAGCTATTGCCTTCATGAATAATATCTGAAACCTAGCCCTCTAAATGAGTTAGATTTGCCCAGACGCTATTAAAAGCAAAAAGACCGTTTCCAAACCCAGATGTGAATATTCATTTTTAAGATTAAAAAAAAGCTCCAATCAGCTCCACAAAATTATACATCTGAAAAAAAAAACCCCTCATGAATCAATATCATCAATGTCAACAGATTACAAGTCAAATTAATAGAGAAATAGGTTCCAGTGCTATCTTAAATTAAACCACTCATTGGGAAAAGCATAACAAATACTTTTACTTCAAGAGGAGAGAAATTGCATCAAGACATTGGACAGGAACTGTACAAGTTGCTTCCCTCTCTGCCCATTGCAATATGTGACCTCAGATTTTTTTGCTTCTTTAACTTTTCTGTCATTATTATTGTAAGAAATGTATATCACTGCAAGGTTCATACTTTGTGCTAAAAAGAAGGGAAACAAAAACTGTTGTCTTGGAATTTTTATAATATATCTGAAGATTTTGTTTCTATGAATGTTCAGTAGATTCAACAGTAAGCATTATTCAGTAAATCACAGTAAATAGCAAATATAAGTATTTCAGGTTAATACGATTCCTTTTTTCACAAAACATTACAATTTGACAGGAATCAATTTCAGACCCACTTTCTAACTCTGAGCATAGTGCAGGCAGAAGTGAAAATAGCAGGCAAGCACTGTAGATGTTTGTGGTGTGAATATATGAGAACTGGAATTATGCCAGCTTAGCTACTATTTCACCATCACTATATTTCATAAGATCAACAATTACACTGCCTACATCAGCGCAACAATTTTTCCACATCTCATTAAATGAGTCCCACTGCTGTGGGATGAGGAATGGTAGCCTACAGAGCAAGTGACCTTAATGGGCCTTTATAGTCATATTCCCAGCTTCTGTCACATGTGCAGCACAAGCTCAGTAAAATTCTGAGTCATCACATAGGCCATGAGGGTTTTAAAGCACAAACATTAATTGAGTAATATAAAAAATATAAGACGACAGATAGCAGCATTAGGTATCGGAGATGAGACTAGCAAATGCACTTACAAACAGAGTGGAGACAATCAGTATCAAGCATCACACTTTAAAGGTAATGGAATGAAAACAATACAGGTATATGACACAGTTCTTAGAAAGAATCATAAACAAGAATGAATATTCTTTGTGTTTTTCACAAATTGAGCCCAAAAGAAATCCAGACAAGGCCATTTGTGAATTCCTCCAAGGCTCATTTAAGCACAGATAATGTGGTAAAGGTCAAGCTACTCTCTGGTAGGCTGTGATTTAACTGCCTGTCTGCTGGGATGCTACAAAGACAAAATCAAGGCTAATGGAAGGAATATATTTGTCAGCATTTCAGGATATACGTTTGTAGCTCCAAAAAAAATGCTTCCTATTTAATTCCACTGGAGCCATAAAAGATGCAAAAGCACAATAACACTATTTGATAGAGAATATTACAGAACAATGCTTTTCAAAATAGTCATCACTATTAGCTGTGCATTTTCACCAATGATGAACAAGACCCTGCATGCCGCACTTGTCCAAATCTTCACCATCAAGGGTGACCCACTGTCACCATCGCTGAAGTACAGCACCCACCACCTCACCATGCTCGTATCCACCGTGCAGTCTCCTTAAATGTTCAGCAAGCATGGATGAATATCAATGGGCACCATTATTTTCACATGGAGAAATAGAGTTTCACACCTTTGCTTCATACGCACTTCCACATCAGACACCATTGTGTCAGACCACCCCTCTGCTGCCATCTGTCACAGCAACAACACGTAACAGAATACTGGTGAGAAGATTCAACCTCCTCTACCATACCACCACCATCTACCTCTGATGTCAAGGGCTGACATGATAAAACAGAAGGCATTACTTTCAGAGCTGCCTTGGAAGCCAAATAGTTGTGAACCATCTGTCAGACTCAGCAGTAAGTTTTATATAAGAAATTTCATATACGCTGGGATTTTTCCCCAAATAGTGTTATCAGCTCTCTTCAGACCAAACTCTTAGCAGCTTATTCATTAAGTAAATTAACAAGACAATATCATCAGGCTACTACATAATTTATAATCTGCTGTGCTTTTTGAGCATAGTTCAGTTTCCCCATGCTCTCACAGTGGTGTGTTTAAGAGTTAAAAGCAAGTCTATGAGATACACGTCTATACATATGTTAAAGTAACAACAGAAAATTCCCATTCTATGAGACAGATGCTCATGATTACACGCTTTGTGTGGTTCTCAGTTCTGACCTCAGTTTGACCTTTAACATTTAGAAAGTTCTTCTCTACTGAAATCCAACCCCATATTACAGACAGCGTTATACTCAGTTGGCACTTGTAGATTTACATGTGCTCAGCAGTAGCTTACTTTTGTAATTCCATCTTTTGCAGGAACATACTCAAATACTAATTCCTCATAAGAAACAATATATATATGTTTTGGTTTTTTTTTCCATCAAAGCATGGCTAACAAGACAGAGAAGGTTCTCACCTTTTTCACAGTAGCCTTAAAGGAGAACTTTTTTGGTATTCAAAGCTTGTATGGCTTTGGATCCAAATTCTTATACCATACACAAGTGTCACAGTTACCAAACTATCCAGGGAGGACATATGAAATCATACTGAAACTGGACGAAGTTAGGCAAAATCAAATGAATAGGGAACAAAAATTCATATACTTCCTTATTCAAAGCTCTGACAAAAAAGGCAGAAATGTTCGTTCTGTTTTCTGACTCCTATCCCTTTGGCTCTTATATTCTTTCTTGTTTGCATCTTGCTACAGCTAGATAGTTATACTACCAGTTTGGTATATAGAAGCCGGGATTCAAATTCACATTTTCTTAATTGGAGGCCAGTTCAGAACCAGTGTTTCCCTTTTACATGTCACTATGTGCCAGCCATAGCACAAACATCCAAACAAGAAGTGCAAATTTCTGCCTCCTCCTTTGTTAGGCACCTGATCTCAGAGCTCTTCATCCAACATTGGGGAATGCACAAAATTGCATAATTTTTACATTGGTTCTTTGGAGAGAAGTAGGAATTCATGGAATCACTGTGTTTGAATAGTAGACCATGGAAGTTTCCAGTGTACACCATAAGCTCCCTGCAGTGCCCTGCAGAAATACCTGACTATTGCTACAAACAGTGGTTGTCTTGTTCTACCATTGTGTAGCACCCTGCTGAATTGCTTTTGACACTGAATTCAGACCACAGATGTCTGTCTTCACCAGGCAAAAACTGGCTTGCTTAATTTAAGACATTGAATGATAGCAGGAAAATAGAGTCCTTTGGTCCCAAAAACAGGAACTCTGAATTAAGAATACCTGGGAAAGCCTCCATGAAAATAAACCATATTTAAATTTAAGCTGCATCCATCAGCCAGAGACATGACAGCTCAAATAAATTAAGGTAGGACTATTTCTGGATAGAACCCTCTAGCTAGCTGAGCATGAGTCAAAGACCACAAGGGACTCTCTAGATGAGAAATTTCATAGGGGAAAATTCCTTTTCCAGCCCACACTGTCCTTGTGCAGCCCATTTACAGCTGCATTCCCACTGCAGCTCGAACTCTTCTCTCTCTACAAGTCCCAGCCCTTCTACTGGGATGGGCCTGAGTGCAAGCGTGGCAGTCTTGAAATTAGATACTTGTGACTTTGATAATTATTTATCTAATTTGTGTTTAAAGAAAAAAATCTTTTACTAAAAGAGAGATCTAATAAAACTTAGATTATACAGAAACACTGAGTAAGTGTTCCAGAAAGAAACCATGAGTTGTTTTAGATGCTTATTGCTAAATAAACTTCATTTCCAAGGGGAAATACTGTTATTTTTCTCTGTCCTTCAATAAACATACTATATACAGTATTACATACCTGAAAGATTTTAAAATAGTCAATCTTGCAGCACCTTTGTTGACTTCAATAAAGTGCTACCAAGAGAAGAATTTGATTATTCTTTAAAGAACTAGGCTACTTTTCTATAGTAAAAGCTTCAAAAACATCAAACAAAGGGGGAATTACTATAATCATGTGACTAACACAAAAACATTGCATTAAAATTAATTTCACATTATTTTTTCAATCGCTGCAATGTCTGTTATTAGTTTTCTAGATGTCACTGAAATTTTAATCTGGAGAAGCACTTTCCTGCTAGTAGGCAAAATTCTGTGTAGTATTTGGTATTCAAGAAAATTATCTGCATTGCAATATAATTATCTCAGATGACATACTGACTGACTCCTAATTACAACAGATATAGCTAATTACTTTGGTTGATCCTGTAAATAGCTCAGCATGTATTTTTATGAGAATTCAGTAATGACATGTTGCTCAGTGGGACTGTATATGTAAATTGGTTGTGAAGTTCTTTATACATAACATTCTTATTTCTCAATACTGATGTAACTTCAAACATGAGCTGCTAGAAGCAACAGAAGTACGGCAACACAAGAATATTCAGAGGAACTAAACTGTTTTTATACTGTTCTCAATATTTGAACAAGATCTGAACCTCAGAATCAGATTTGCTGCACTAACTCATTATTAAGCTTAATTTGACAGGACTAGGAAAATGCTGATTCAGTAATTCACTGCAAATAGGCAGGCTCTGTAAAAACTGAGATGTTCTCTTCTTTCTCAAGTTTACACCATGGAAAAACTGATAGGCAGAAGCTGTGCACTGCCTCTGCCAGATGCCTATAGAAATGGGGCATAGGCAGCTAACTACCATGATAAAGACTAAATACCTAAATACAATTGAGGGCTAGTATAAAGTGGACAGATGACTAAATCTACTTTTTTAGGAAAAAAATCTTCCATATATTGCTTACAGAAAACATCAAGTCACTGTACTATTGTATATTCAGAAAACACTTTAAAACAACTATAGCATTGGTCCCAGAATAATTCAAAGTGTTTTTCTTCTTAACACTGCGTTACTCTAAATACCCAGTCCAAAAATACATTCTGCTTTTTTACTGCATACAGTCCCTAATTCTGACCACATTCTACTCACTACAAAACAAAAAAGAAACCTTGATTTGCATTTTTAGAAGAAACTGCATTGCATTTACGAAGAATGTGATGTAGTTTGCAATATGCTTTACATTCCATTAGCACAAATAGCAACATATAAGTTGAAGACATTTTGAAAACATCTCAGGTTGTACAACACAAGGAGGTTGAATAAGAAACTGCAGAGACAGGTGATATAAATCTGCCACCACCTGCCTCACTATAATCTCTTGGGTTGAGGATTGATGCTGTTCCACTGAAAAAGGGGAAAATAACAACCTTGATAAAGAACCTGGCAAAAAACCATGACACTGCCTAAATTAAAGTTCTATTTTTGTCATTGCCCCACTCTGCTCTATCATTAATTAGTCCATTAAGGAGGTTGTCGCTCATTTAGATAAACACAGCTGTGGCTTCAAAGCTTTCATAAAGACAGAAACAATGCAAGTTTTAGATCCCGCTATACATTACACGCCTTCACATTTCCGTATGCCTGTGTAATATCTCTGTTATATAGCCACTAAATAAAAAATATTTATTGTTCAAGTCATTTGATACTGGAGTGTATTGTATCTTGGAAATAACAATGTATGCATTCATATACACAATCCCACCTTGCTTACTGTCAGAGGCATCACCTATGGTCATTTGATCTGATCTAGTGTGGCAATAACGCTGTTATTTGATATAAATGATCACTTTCAAGATGGACATTCAAAACCAGAGAAAAGATGTTTCCTTTAGCATCTCAGACATACTAGAGGACAGTAATGTATCATGTTACAATACTCTTTGCTTCATTAATCATGACGTTCTTGTCAATTAAAACAGTAATTGCCAGCAGGTGGCATCTGCTGTGGCTGCTTAAAGTAATGCTTCCTACATTTCTTGATCATTGGCCACCTTCAAAAATTAATCAAAATTCATTCCATAGAATTGAATTACAAGTTTAAGTAGAAGGGACTTGCAGAAGTCCTGCAGATCATTTACCATATTTTCGGTTCAGATTTCTACACAAAGTATGCAATTCAAAATTTCATTCGTAAACAGCAAATATCAGATTGATTCAGTCACACAGGTAACTCACACTTATCACAGAATTACAGAGGTTGGAAGAGACCTCTGCTAAAGCAGGTTCCCTACAGTAAGCTGCAGAGGAAAGCATCCAGATGTTTTTTAAGTACCTCCAGAGCAGATTCTACAGCATCACTGGGAATTTTATTCTCTAGGGAGTTCTCTCTCACATTCAGATGGCAATTCCTGTGTACTAGTTTGTGCCTGTTGTCCCGTCCTGCATTGAGCACCACCAAAAAGAGCCTGGCTCCATTCTATCAACTCCTATCCATTAGATACATTTATAATTATTGACAAGACCCTCTCTGTCTTCTCCAGTCTTAACAGCCTCAGGTCTCTCAGCCTTTCCTTGTACAGGAGCTGTCCCAGGCACTTTATCATCTCTGTGATTCTCCACTGTATTCTAGGAGATCCCTGTCTTTCTGTAACTGGGGAGACCAGAACTGCACATAGTGCTCCAGATGCATCCTCACCAGGGCAGAGCAGAGAGAAGGATCACCTCCTTTGCTCTGCTGGTCACGCTGTTTTTAATGCCCCCTAGAATACTGTTGCACTTCTTGGCCATAGGGGCATACTGCTAGCTCACGGTCAGCCTGTTGTCCACCAGGACACCCAGGTCCTTCTCTTCAGAGCTTCTCTCCAGCAGGACAGCCCCTGAACTTCACTGATGCATGCAGTTATTCCTCCCCAGGTGTATGGCTCTACACTTGCCCTTGTTGAAACTCATCAGGTTCCACTTTGCCCACTTCTTTATTCTGTCCAGGTCTCATTGAACGGAAACACAACACAACCTTCGCATGCATCAGCTATTCCTGCCAGCTTTGTATTATAAGCAACCTTGCTGAGGGTGAACTCCATCCCTGCATCCAGGCCACTGATGATTAAGACCGGACCCAGCAGCAGCCCCTGTGTAACACTACTAATTACAGGCCTATAACTAGACTACGCGTTGTTGACTGTGATGCTCTGATCTCTGTCAGGCAGCCAGTTCTCAATCCATCTCACTGTCCACTGGTCTATCTCAAACCTCCCAAGTATACCTATGAGAATATTATGGGAGACACTGTCAATAGCCTTACTGAAGTCAGGGTAGATGTTATCCACTGTAATTGGACAAACTGCTGTCATTCTCTCTAATTGCAGAAAGTCCTTTAAGGAGGCAATGCTTTCTATTGAAATTACTTCAGTCATTAATTTCAGCAGGTGAGTGCAACACAAACACCTAACGTGAAAACAAATGAAACATTCATATTGCACAAAGTTCCTTTACCTCACTTGTCTCAGTAGAAATTCTAATTCACATTAATATCTACAGTAATAAGTTCACACCTTATTTCTTGCTATTCTTTGATATCAAAGGATTTGCAAAGGGGCAGAATAATCCCTTATGTCAAAAGTGTCTCATATCACCTGTCTTGAGTTTCTTCCTAGATGTCTCATATTGCAGTAGTAAAATAGCAAAGCATTCTTGTTCAAATATATTTCTTTTGAGCACAAGATTTTATACTGCAGTTCACTTCAAGAAAAGAAATGGACAAAAAAAGAATGGAAAGGAGGGAGTGGGGGGAGGGGGACAGAGTAAATATTAATTGATGCTCAACATTAACCTGCATAAATGCTGTTTTATCTACAACATATAATTGAGAATAGTGATAAAGCGTGAGATGTCATGGAATCGTCTGCAATGTGATATAGGAGATTTATATAAACTAACCCAACAAAGAAGTCTAACAACTGCGTGTTGCTTGATGATTGCTTTTACCTTTGTCCTTGAATTATTCTTCCCCACTTCTTCCTATCCTCTCTGGAAGTTATTTTCCAGTGTTTTGGTACACAGAAAGACCAGGAAAGTTGATAATGACCATCTGAAACTAACCACAGACATGATTTTGCTATTTTCTTTAGAAAAATCAAATCCTGAGAAAGCCTTCAACTTCATACACTTACAGAAACTCAGTTTTTGCAGGGTATTTTTTTTTTAGATTCACCTTCCTGTAAGTGTCCATTAGCATTTTCTCCCCAGTATTTTTGCTACATACGAATGAAATCTACTAATGTTGGTGAACTTCCCCCCTCCCCTTTCACTCCTTGTAACAGAAATCTACATGTCATCTAGATTCATGAAGAGACAAAGGAACAAGGAGGCAGAAAGCCTCTGGATGTACCAATTCCCATGTTGGAACCAATGACAAGATTTTGCTTTCTTTTTCTAAGCAGGGATAATATGTGATCTGACCATCTCTTCCATAATCCTTCATTTAAAATTTTTAAAGGAAGACATAATATTTAAGAAAAGGAGATTGAGGGTGTGAGGACAGAACACCATTTTACTTGAAGACTAAATTAAAAAAAATACCACTTTTTCTTTCAGTGAAGCTCAGTAAAAAAATAAATAAATAAATAGTGCAATTAAACTGTCTTATTTCTAAGCCTCCTGGAGAATTTGCCTTTTTAAGGAAAAAAAAAAAATCTAATAGACTTCGGGGAAAAACAGAAAAATCAGCTGTCAACTTGAATCATCAGCAAGGATAGTAGGGATTGCTTTTGAACAAAATTACTGTATATTCCACTTCAGCATTTTGATAGTAAAACCATTTGGCTTTCTCTTTAGTTATTTGAGACCAGTCTCTCAGTACATACAATGCATTTCACAGTTTACTTTCAGCAATGTCAGTGCATTTTCTTAGCACCTGAAAACAGCCTCAGATCTAATACTTCTGATTATAGATCATGAGAGCTTATTTCACATCAGTTAATGTAAAGCTGTTGATATGAAGAAAAACTTACTCCTGCTATTATTTTGCAACTTTTTTTACATTGTTCCAGATCCTCATTCAATACACCTTATTTATGATTAAATGTTTTAAAAGTACAACACATTTCACGAATAGCAGTAGAAGATCCAACAGCTTTATTTTCAGCAATTTACTCTCTCAAACTGAGTTTACCTCATCATCTCATTCCGAAAACTAGAGTAACTCATTTAAAATCAGTCGGACCACATTATTTTTGAAAAAGAAAAAAAGCATTTAGAGGAGAAGCATGTGTTTGTTATCGATTTTCTGCTTTGTTTTCTTTTCCAGGATATAATCAGTGTACTTGGAGATCCTGGGAGCAGGAAATAATGAAACAACTCTACTGTTGCCCAGAATGCTTTATTCAGAGATCTTTTGTAGTTTACTGAAATATCCTATCATAATAAGAGTTTCAGGTCTAAGTAGGGCATCTATTACATTCCTAGAAGTAGCTTTTAGTATTATACATATAAATATGGTGCTCATATAGCTATAAATTTGACATTACCTGATATTAGAAACTCAGAAAATAAGAACAGAAACTGTTCTAAAAGAGAGAAAAGCCTCATCAAGATTCATGAAACAAATGAGCCAAGTACAAACTACTTTACATCCAAATTCAATGCCACTTATTGCACCAGGCAACCAATATCATTTCTCATTCCCGTTTTGTCCTTTATTTGCTGCTTTCTTTCAGAAAAATTGCTTCACATTTTTGGCTTGAGTTCTTATAACTGGTGTCCATTCTGCTTTCCATATTAGACCTACAGAGTAACTACTTCATATATAAGCATAAGTTAATCTGAGATGAAAATTTAAAGGTACAAAAGTTGAAATTGGTGTTTTCTTTGGAAGCAATAAATCAGGTCCTATATGCATCCTCCACAGATTTTAAAAATACAGTTGTTTTTCTGACTGAACTGTCATTTTAGAGCCTTTTAATATCAAGATAAAAAGCCCAACAGGAATCATAAATGGCCTGGGTTGAAAAGGACGACAGCGATCATCAAGTTTCAACCCCCATACTACGTGCAGGGTCACCAACCACCAGACCAGGCTGCCCAGAGCCACATCCAGCCTGGCCTTGAATGCATCCAAGGATGCAACCTCCTTGAGCAACCTGCTCCAATGCTTCACCACCCTCTGTGTGAAAAACTTCCTCTTAATATCTAGCCTAAACCTCCCCTGTCTCAGCTTAAGACCATGGTAAATTTTGATAGAACTTTCTCTTCGAATGCAACATTTTAACACCTGAAACTTTTTAAAAGAAATGTTACTTTAAAATGTATCTCTTCAGCCTGCAATTGTATGTTAGGTCTGTGCACTAAGATACTTCATTGAAATCAGTAAGACTACTCTTATGGCCGAAGTCCAATTTACAAGTAAGCTTTTGCAAATCAAGGTCTCTAAACAAACAGAGTACTTCATTTCATTAAAATATTGTTTACCTGTGTCCTGATTTTGACCAGAATAGAGTTACTTTTCTTTCCATTTCTTTTTACTAATTCTGAAATAGTCTATTTCAGACCTGACCTGGTAGATTAGTCTTATGAGATACCATTCAAATATGGTAGGCACACTTTTTCCTCAATTAATCAAAACTAAGCAATTATAGTTAGTCATTCAAATTAATTTTGCAAGAATACGTTTTACTGGAGTCTTATGTTCCAATGTAATTCCACTAGTCACTGGACAGAAAGAAAACAAATGTAGTTGTCATAAAAGTGAGAGATCCAGCGCCTCTCCACTTCTTTTGTAGTACTGCTCCTTCTGGTCTGAAGGGTGGCGAACTACAACTACAAATTAGTCAACAAGTTAGTTCAGTTGCTGACTTACATTCTGGAATGGCTCAGGACATATTCAGACAGAGATTCTCCAGTAAGTTGCATTACATAAAAAAGTGCATAAGCTGGTGCTTATGTCATATGAATGTGCCTGCTATGAACTACAAGTCTCTCCACAAACTTAATCAAATGGTTACAGTTTTAAAAGTAGTAAATTTTTAGAGTCAAAGACTGCATCAGGCCACAGACACAGAATTTACTATTACTTAGTCTTAAACTAGATAGAACAATTTTTAAATTGTAGAAAAAGAATTAATTTAAATATTTTCATCTATTAAATTGTCACCATGGTTTTAAAAGACACAACTTGTTAGTTAACTGCTGAAAACTGCTTTCTGGGTCATATGTGCACAACACATTGCTCTTGGAATTAAGCAAGTCAGATTTACTAGAGTGCTGAATTGTCCAAGAAATTCGCTTGATGAATTCCTTCTTTCAAAAGCCCTTATCCTCTCTTCCCCGAAGAGAGCAGCAATTATGGCAGCAATTATTTGACTGGTGAAGAAAAACTGTCTTTTGGGGAGCAGCAAGGACAGGCTGCTCCTGAAGGGAAGATGCCTCATCCTAAGACACTGCCTCGCCAGTAGAGCAGAGACCCCTGTACATGCCAGCAGCAGGGTCCAGCTGCTGAGAGGAGATGTACAATAGATTCATAGAATCACCAAAGTTGGAAAAGGTGTCCAAAATCATCTAGCCCAAGCATCCATTTACCACTAGTATTTCACCATTCAACCACATCCCCCTGTACAACGTCTAAATGTTTCTTGAACACTTCCAGGGATAGTGACTCAGCCACTTCCCTCGACAGCCTGTTTCAATGCCTGATCATTATGAGAATTTTTTCCTAATATCCAACCTTAATCTCCCTAGTACTACTTGAGGCCGGTCCCTCTTGTTTTATCACTGCTAGCTAGGAAAAGAGGTCAACTCCCACCTCACCACAGCCTCCTATCAAGTAGCTGTAGAGAGTAATAAGATCTCCCCTGAATATCCTTCACACTAAGCAATCCCAGTTTCCTCAGCCTTCCCCCCAGTAAGATTTGTGCTTCAGACTCCTCACCAGCTTTGTTGACCTTCTCTGGACATGCTCCAGGGCCTCAATGCCCTTTTTGTTGTGAGGGGCCAAAAACTGAACACAGTACTTGAGAAGACAGGAGGAAAAATAAGTAAATAAGAGAAGACTCTGGAGATAAGGCAAGAAATATCTTAAGAGGCTTTCCAGGAGAAAAGCTATAGACAGGTGAAATATTATTTCTAGGAGAAATTCCAGTAAGCATGTTTCTTTACAGTGCACTGTAAGATGAAAAAAATGCTTTAGAGAAGATGAAATGGAGCAAGAAAATATTACTATTTAAGCTGTTATCTACCCCTATTAAAACAAACAAACCAACCACATGCACTCAAGAACCCTAAATATTTAACCACTTTCCTTGCAGAAAGGTCTGAGTTTGCCTGTAACTAATTAGAAGCCTTAGTAAGAATGTTTTTCAAGTGTATTATTACTGAACTAATAGTTAACTTACTTTGACCTATGGGCCTACCTTTGACACACACAAGTGATAGAAAATATTTTCTTAGATACTTACTAACGTAGGGACTTCTTACATTACCAAATAAAGGCACGGGTCACTTCTTTAAGTTAATAGAAAACTTAGATGAGCAATAGAAAGTATTGGTTTCCAGAACTGTAGGCAGAAAGCAGCACTGCAAAGATATTCCTATCTCAAACATTACTCAAGCTCAAAATCTGAAATAATGCTGATGCTCTTTTTGTGCATATTCTAAGAAAGATTCATAAGTACATTCCCTACTGTCTTGAGCTACATCCTTTCCCGAGTGTTATGGCGATGATGGCCATGTAGCAACACCTCTAGCTATTATGCAGAGAACTATATTTCTAATTGATACAAAATAGTTATGATAATTACCTTCCGGCAGAGAGTAGAAATTCTCAAAAATCTGGGCTGTTTGTCGATGCTTATTAACTAACAGGAGGAAAAATAAGCATTGAAATCAGCTTAGAATGGATTTTCTTTTTTTACTGAGCTAGGTTCCTAAATCCTGCTGAAACCAAGTACAAGTTTGATCTACATCTAGCTCATCATCAATATGCCCTTGCCACTAAATCTAATGATCCTGAGCTGCAGTAGGCGAAGTGTTACCAGTAGGCCAAGGGAGGGGAGGCCTCCCCGTTCACAGTGCTGATGAGGCCACACGGAGATTGATACTTGAAGGGAAAATGCAATGAAAGCAGAGCCAGACTTTTCCAGTGATACTCAGTGCCAGAACAAAAGACAATAAACAAAATAAAATACAGGAGGTTCCACCTGAACATCAGGAAACACGTCTTGTGGAGATAGCAAAGCACTAGAACAGGCTATCCAGGGATGTTATAGAACCTCCTTTCCTGAAGATATTCATATTCATTTGGAAGCAGCACTGGGTAGCCTGTTCTACGTGTATCTTTTTGAGCAGAGGATTGGACAAGATGACCTCCAAAGGTCCCTGCCAGCTTCAGCCATTTTATGATTCTATGATTTGAAAAATACCCGGTTGCTGGTAAAATTAGAAATAAAGAAACAATATTAGTTACCATCTAAAAATCCTATGCCGTTCATAAATTTCTAAGAAGAACTATAGCAAGACATACAATCAAAATTATTCTGTATGCTACTGTAAGCCCAAGAACGCTCTTTTCAACACCTGTATTGATTTTTGTTTTTCCTTAATTGTGTTGCCAAATATTTGGAGCTCTCAGGATAGCATCTCCAAAATGATCATTGCAGCATTTGTGTGAAAAAACTTTCCCACTGTATTGTACTCAGACCTTCTCGTTATCTTGCCAAACTTCTAGTAAAGTTTCTTTACATGTTTGAAACATATGGTAATCCCTGTCAACTGTTCGGTCCATTCTTTTCTGTGAAAGTATGAAGAATAATATTGCCCATTAAGGCTTAAAGTTCCTTTTAAGTACATCCACTGATGGAAGACATCTGATTTTTATTTTACTCTTTGAAGAGGCTGCAAGTCAGAGTAACTCTTAATGCCTTTTCTTTTCCTTCCTACCTTCCTAACCTGTTTACACACTAGCAGTCCAAACTAGCTGTCACTTCAATTTAACAAGAAAGACACCTGAACAAAGTATATTTTAACAGAGCCATGCTTCCCCCTTTCCTCCAGCAGCTCTTGAGCTCCACAGCACGTTCTTTCACTCAAATATTCTGCCTCACAAGTCAGACTTTAATTGGCAAGCTGGTGATTCAGACATAGAACAGAAAAATTAGCTGCCAGCACAATAGCCAGTATTTTTCTAGTTTCATACTGCATGGTAGAGGCTTTCCTGTTTTTAGCATAGTCTTAACAGTAAAATTTTTTAAAAAGTCAAAATAAATTATTTGTGGAAGAAAAAACTTATGACAATGCGAAGGGTGCTTTGCTTAACAATTGCTAAGGTACCTCCCTTAAGAATCTTTACTGTCATAAAGGAGGGAAGATACAGAGGCTTCACTGAGGAATCAGGAGAATCTCCCAGTCACTCAGATAGAGGGGAAAACTGCACTGAAGATATCAAAATAGCACAGACTCCTGCCAGAAGAGAAGAAAGCCATCTTTGCCATAAGACATGCTGGTCTGACCTGGTCTTGTTCATAGTCTCTAGACAAAGGAAGGTACTCGCACTGTGATTCACCAGGTAACCCCATCAACATTACTGCCTTTCCTTGAGCCAGCTGCTGCTTCTTTCGCTGGCTACACATTTCCAGCAGCGGTCAGGAAGGAACACGCAATGTTCCAATCACTCCACACTTACTTTGCTTTTGGGCTGCCTGAAAGAGGCCAAGAACAGTACATAGAGAATTGTTTTGGTTTTGTTTTTAATTTCCCCCCACCACAGAAAAGATAGGCTAGTGCTACTACTGAATGCATACAGCTGTGCAGTGGTTTCACCAACAAAGGTCTGACCTCATGATGCTGCTCTCTCACTGCTTCCCCTCAAAGAAGCAGGAGAAGAGAATATGATGAAAAAGGGCTCAACAGTTGAGATAAAGACAGGAAGATCACTCACCAATTTACCATCATGGGCAAAACAGACTGAGCATAGGGACTCTGCTAACAGACTAGAGCAATGAGAACTGTTCTGGGGATTTCACTTCAACAGCAGCAGCTGTTAAATTAAATGTGAGGTTAGAAATAATTTATGTTAAGGTTGACCACATGATCGAGTTAATAAGATTCCATTTTTAAAATAACTTGAAAAAAAATTTTTACAAGTTGCACTTAAGCTCAAACTTGTCTCATATACTAGGAAATTTAAACCTTTTATGTGAAGTTAACAAACTTTACAATATTTGCTTTACCAAGGCAACTAGAGTAGACCATGCAGAGCTTATATAGGGTTTATCAAATCAAGATTCATAGTATTCATCCAGTCTCATTCTGAAATATTTTCTTAAGTAATCTTAACTGTTTGTTGAAAGAGTGTCTCTCTTCCTACTTTACTATACAGTTAGTTTATTAAATTATTACTCTTCTTACTCTTATAGCAAGAAGATATACCATCCCATTCAATATGGAATCTTATATTAAGGCACACCTAGCAACTATCTCTGGTAATACTCACAGACATTAGTTTACATTTCTTTCTAAGACTCTATAGACTCATTTGGATTTTACAGCAATATACAGGACTATCCTAACTTTTTTTTTTTTTTTTTAAGCATTTGGCAATTGTTCTTTTAATATTTAAACAGAATATTTTGTGTTGCACTTTAAGCATGTTTTGTTCTTGTCCTCTTCGAAAAGTCACAATAATTTGTTTCTCTTCTAACATCCTTATAGTCATTTTCTAGCAATTTTGTGTTTCCTTAGTTGTCTTTTCTCCAATCTAAGCACACCTTTTATCATCAGCTTCACTTTAACATTTTATCGTTCTCTGTTTACAAGGTTGTAGCCTTCCTACTTTCTTTGGTCTCTTTTTGATGTGTGACAAAAATGCTGGAGCCAGGCCATTAACAGTGTGAAATAAAGGGAAGTATACTAATTGCTCATTTTATACATAATACTCCTAATAATACCATTAAAGTCTGCTTGTGCTTCCTTGCTGCCTTTTTTGAAGAATGATTTGTTATTCAAGATACCAGATAGTTATCCTGTTTTCTACTGTTTCTCCATTTCTCATTATTTATTTCTATTTAAATACCCGTTACATATCTTAATTCAACTTCATAATTGACACAAGTCTACTTTTTTCAATTTATCAAACTGATATCATTATTCCTTTCCTGAAATATACTTAATGTTTCATTTCCCAGCCTTTAAATAATTCAAAAATGCGATTACCTTTCTGCTTTCTTTCAGTTCTCCACTCTAAGTCATTATTTGAAGTCCAAAAATTTCTATCTAGGATTTTCAAAGCCCAATTCAGCCCAATACTTCATAAGCCATTAATGATGTTTCTCTTGATGTTTCACGGTGATATTTTAAACATCTGTGTTTTTCCATAAAGTACCTTAACAAATTCCAGAGGTTTACATACTTCTAATTACTGTTTCAGGCAATCAAAATAATTTCCTGAAAAGAAAACGGGAGATATGCAGTCTGACAGTGTTAGATAGCTAAAAAGGCATAGTTGAATATCAAGATATGGTTGGAGGAACAATACGGTCTAATCAGATTCTACAGTCCCACTTCTGACTGAAGACCACGTGCTCTTCATTACCTGCTCAAAGATTTGGAGGATAACCACTAAGATCCCTCTGTAGTAGTAAAGTCTCTATATTCCTAATCCCCATTCCCGGAACCCCTCAGGCATTGGGTTGTAGGTTTTGTGGTTGACTGGGATTCAGTATGCATTAGAAACCCCAGGAAGTCTTTGGGAGAAGCAGACACTCTTCCACATTTCTGTCTGTGGCTCCCCAGTGCCACTTCAGGCATTGCAGGAGCACACACACATATTCAGTATGAAATCCCTGCTTCATACAGCAACATTTTTAGAAAGTGGCAAGTTGTATTGATCTCACAAGGCAAGATTTCTTTGGAGGAAGCTACTGGGTTGGCTTCTGTGAGCAGAAGCCCTGTGAGCAGCTTGAGCTGCTCTGTTCTGCTCCAATAGGGACCTGCTGCTGCCAGAGCTGAGCCACGAGCTGCACTGAGTGTGCTCTGGGAAAGCAGACTGAAGGGAGGGAGAACTGCTGTCCTATAGCAACTGTGAGAAGGAGTGAGAAATGAGAGAGAAGCAGCCCTGCAGCCCCCAAGGTCAGCACAGACGGGGGACAGCAGCGTCCTGCAGCCCAGAGGAGGCCCAAAGAGGAGCAGGCTGCCCCCCTGCAGCCCACTGGCACCAGCAGAGCAGGTCTCCACATGCAGCCGCAGAGGAGCCTATGGTGCAGCAGTGGATGACACCTGAAGGCTGCAGCCCTCGGATACCCTGGCAGGAGCAGCTCCAAGAAGAGTGTCCCCTTGCACAGTTTTGATTGTTCAAGTCTGTTAGTGATAGGGAACAAATTAGACTGAGCATAGGGAGATTAGTATGTTTTGCTCACAATCTCAACCTTATCTGAAACTTTGAGCCCCTTTTCATCATATTTATTTCTCCTGATCCTTTGAGGATGAGCAGTGAGAGAGCAGCAGGATGGAGCTTATCTGCTTGCTGGTGTTAAACCATCGTGCACTTCTGATATTGGCTAGTCTGTAGTTTTACTAATGATATCATGACCATATTATGGCTGACTGAAGAGCTTGCTTGTTCATTTCTTCTGATTCATTAACACTGGAATGTATAGTACTTTCTTGGACACAGCCATAATAACAGGCAAGCAGTTAGAACCGTCATAATTTTGCACTACCTTCAGCAAAGAACTCCTCCTCACTTTTTTTCCCTCTTGTAAATATTTAGGTTGTAAATACTTAGGTAATGTATGTTTTTAGTCAGTAACAGGTTATACAAAATGGCACCGATTGCTTTTTACTAAAACAAATAGTAATGCTCATATTACGTTTATATATCAACTTGTTCGTAGAAGCTTTTTTATCCCCTGCTCCCCCGTAAGTCCCTCTCAACAGCATGGTTTTATGTTTAAACCTGTCTAATATTTGAAATCCAGGACAAGATTCCTGAGTGCATTTGTGCAGTAAAGAATACATGAAGCAGTA
Organism: Lagopus leucura; assembly: GCF_019238085.1. Classification (NCBI taxonomy): domain Eukaryota; kingdom Metazoa; phylum Chordata; class Aves; order Galliformes; family Phasianidae; genus Lagopus; species Lagopus leucura. The sequence goes on from NW_024962252.1 coordinate 91,930,970, forward strand.
ATGGCACCAAAGTGTTTATGAAGACAGGCAGCCCAGAGGAGAGCTATGAAAGTTTTGACCTGATGTCACCATATCACATATTGATCACTACAAAAACGAACTGTTGTCTAAATTGAAATGGACTGCTAATCTCAACTGAGTCTAAGCAAGACTTGACTGTACCTGCTAATATTGAAGACCTAAAATTCCACATTAAATCCCATCCTGAAATGAATTTTGAGAGTCTTACGCACCATCCGTTCAAATATTTAAAACACGTGTTGGGAAAAGAGAAAGAAGCACTACAGAAAGCACAGTTGTCTCTCACAACAGCCTGGAGATAACTTTTACTGAGAAAATTAGAAATAAATGGAAGAATCTCTTGAATACTTCTAACATTTAAATATTTATGATTAAGCAGATCCAGTACTTAGCTCACATTCCACAACTACACACATCTATCAATAATTGTATTAAAAAAATGCTCTAAGCTCCCCGAAGTTCGACCAGTTTACACATAGGTTCTGCAATAAGGAATAAAGAATTGTGTGCAGTAAAGCTGCATACTTTCAATAACTAATGAATTTTCCATACACCGTATCAGCCTCAGAAGTTTATCATGCAAGAAAGCAGAAAAGAAAATAGAAATATATATCACATGTCAGCTATCTAATATTGTACTTTGTCCTACTATGTACATATGTACTATGTACATTGTAAAAATAATTCTGTTTTAACAATAAATGAATCTCTGCACTTTTTCTCCATCTAAGAACTTTGCTCAGTGGAAGCAAAAACACTGCCAGATTTTTGTGCAGATTCATAACAAATGAGGATTAACAAGGTATTGATTAAAAAGGTTATATTGCACTTTGTGAGATGGTATGAAATCAGAAAGGACCATCTGCCATGGTTTGCATAGCTACAAAATGGTCCAGGCCACAATCAGCAAGATGACTGCTAAAAAAACCAATTATAATTGTAGTCATCATTTCATTTTTTCTGAAAAGAATGACTTTCACATAATAAAGTGTCTCTTCATTGTTTTTACACAATTGCATTTCCTAAGTTTTTCAATTAAATTCTGTTTTAAACATCTGCATTCCAAAGCCATTGAAGAGATTAAAGTTTAGTTTACCTAAACTTTAATCATCTTTTTAATTTTGAGAGATGCAAGTAACTACTTATTACCAAACAGAATGTTGCTACCCTATGTTCTACTACTCAAACTGAAGAGATATTTTCACTAAATTAGAAAAAGATTTATTTTTATGAACGTTCAGCAAGGTTTTATGAATTTTATTTTGAACATGGAGAGCAGCAGAGAAAATTTTTGCAGTCTTTCGGGTTCTACATTTACGTCCTAGCAAGAAATAGGTATACAGAAACCAAGGGACATAACAATTTGCAAATTAAATTTAGTTTAGAGTTCTGAATCTGAAAGCAAAACAGAGGCCACAGGATGTAACATTCTTTGTTACTTTTATATTTACTTCAACAGTTCTGGCTGGATTACTGTCACAACCCTGTGGTTTTTAGACAGCCCAATTGCTTTGTTCAAAGCTAATTCTCTATTCTCTAACCAAATGCAAAATGATAATAAAGCATATATAACTGTGTTTTCTGCTCCACTGAGAATCTAGAAATATATATTCTTGGACAAGTTATCATAAAAATGATGTGATGGCTGAGATTGGAAGTCCCTTATGAGGGACTAGCCCAAACTTCCTTTCAGAGGAGGCTCGGTAGAGCAGGCTGCCCATAGCTGTGTCCAGGCATGTCAGCTTTCCAGCTTATTCTCATGTGACAGAAGAGTCTTGTCCCTTAAATATCTTTAGGAACTTTCACTGGAATACCTCCAGTATATCCATGTCTGTCTTGTATCTCAAATAAAAAAATTGTTGGATAGAAAGTTTCATGTTTTAGATTAATACAGACTGTGAAGGTCAGACAAGCTAAAAATACCTAAAGAAGGAATTATTTTAAGTGGAAAGTTATTAACGAAATTAATTTACATGTTGGTAGAATCAAATCAAGGCATTACTGACAACAAAAGTATTTGGGTAACATCCTGATTCTGCCTTCTTTTCAAAGCTTTCTTACCATGAAAGCATTCAAGATGCTTTTTGTGTTGTATTCCTATGAAGATGCTTGAATAGGCATACACTTTTCCCATTATGAAGATCTCCTTTTTTAAAGTTCCATTTTAGAGGGTCTTTTTCAAATTTACTTCAAGAGAAAACAGCACAAATCAGCATGTAAATAATAGGAAATGCCTATTCCACAGACTCACAATCTCTGCCACATAATTACTTCTGCACATTTGAAACAAAACTTGGAGTCTTAAATTCTGTCTGCCCTTGCCTTATTTTCTTCTGTATCCTGCCCTCTGTGTAATGCCTGCATAAGCCTGAATATAAAAAAAAATTGCACTAAGTATGTCATAAAAATTGATAAACCTTTTCTTGAAACTGAATATTCAATTTCAGAGAATAGTAGCAATTCAGGCGACTCAGGGATTTCATAAAACTGGTCAATCTGATTTACTCTATGCTGAGTACTATTTGAATTGTTTTAGCCATCAAATAGCTGTATTTCTTTTTAATAGTTTCTCACACTACCAGGTCAGAATTTACTAGAGAAAATATCTTTTGATGAACTTACCTATTGTAGCTGCCAGGCTAATTTACAAGGGCAGTTCATTCCACAAACTTCCTGGATGGAGCCAAGATTTTTGAAATGTATCAAATAATAAGTAAAAATTACAAGTCACCAGGAAGAATATTTCTACCTTGCTCAGAAGCTTACAAATTTCAGAAAACCCACATCTGTTGTCACCACGCTATGACACTGTCTCAAAATTCCTCAGGCAGCTTACTGGTTCTGCAGTTTGAGCTTTATATAGTATAAGCTACTTATGAACTGCATATATTGGTTCACCTATGCAACCTGTCCATTTCTCTTTTTTTGAATGATGTAACAATCTCAGTAGGGCAAAATGGCTGAACTGAGAAACTTCAGACGCATGACAGCGCATATATTAATCTGATAGGAAAAAAAGACACTAAGTACACAGACACAGCTTCACAGCTAATTTACTCTCCTTGCTTGCCTTTGTGTAATCCTATCACGGCTAACTGTCAGGCTGGGAATATGAAAAACAAGCAAACAAAAACAAATAGATAAAGAATCAAGTCATCTTCAATTTTACGATTGGAGATGGGTGCTTTCGTTGCCTTCACAAAATGCATTCCTTGGCTATAATAAAACTGTTGTTAGTGACTAAAACTTCTTAATTCTGTTGAATGAATGAAAAAAGATGATGGATTGTGTAGAAATCCTACTACACCCAAGCACTAAACAAACCAGTGCTTTTTATCTTTAACATAAAAATTAATGCATTCTGAAGCATTGATTAACACTGTATGGAAACAGACCAAGCCAGCCTCTTTGAACTTGTAATCTTCATTCTATCCCTACTGTGGAAATGACCTTTCAAAAATGCTGTCTCTTTCTCAGTATTTCAGATAGCACAAAAATTGGCAAGTATTTTGATTGATGACAGAAGTCACTATTAAGGCTGCCTGAGAAAAAATTATTAGAAGCACCTTTGAAGCTGAAAAAAATGAAGTAATTGCTGGCAACTAGGCATGCCCTTCTGGAATCTTCTGGGTCAGCTGCAGCAGGGCTCTATATCACCTCTCCCACCACCCCCATGCTCTCAGTGAAAGCACCTCATTTGGTCAGTGCCTGTAATGTAGTCACTGCTGTATCTGCTCCTGTCAGAATGCTCTAGGTTAGCATAAACAGTGTCAACAGCAACCTTTTGGTTGGTTTTTGTTAAAGCTGAGACTTTTTTTTTGTACAGCTGAGCTACAGAGGAACCATAAGAAGTGTGCCAGCAGACCAGGGATGTGGGATGAGGAGAGGATGGATGGCCTGAGGGAGCTATGATCATACATTAACCACATCTTTCAAGTCAGAATATTTCAGCCCCACAAATCTTGCTCTTAAAAAAGCCCCCTCAGGTAAGCTGATTAAAGAACAGGAGCTTCAAAACAATATTTAAGAAAAAGTAACAAAACCCTTAAATTACCAACAAATACACTTACACAGCCTTGTCATTTTCTACTGATTTCTATCTTTCTTCAGGACTCTGACCCTCTCCAACTTTCTTTCTCCCTTTGTTGTTTTTTCTTGTTTGTTTGTTTTGGTTTTTATGGAGGGATTCAATAACAGAAAATGAAAAAAGCTTCACTGTCCCTTAGATACGGCACAGTAAGAAGTATTTTTACATCCCAGCACCATTTTCTCAACAGGCCGATAAAAGAAATTCCTAATTTGCCCATTAGACTTTAGGCTGGGCTAAACAAGAGATGTGGCTTTGAACTACTTCAGACTAATGAGGGTATAAAACTCCAGTCTCCTGGAGTGACTTCTATGCCTTAAGAATTCTTCCTTCTGGAGTATTGTTCTAGTGACTCCCTCCAGTTCACAAGTGCCTGCTCCTTCCACATGCATGTATTAATGGAAATTGAATCTGTAATTATTTTTTTCCAAATTCTACTGCAAAAGATCAGTATGGCAATATCAAAATAGCCCTTACATAGATTATCTGACAACCATGTAATTATCAAAGTGTAAATTATCTACAAATCAGAGTACTTCTGAATGAAAATGGAATCGCAACCTCGATTAAAAAGTCATTTCCCTGTGATAAATATAATTGGGATTCAATATACGTATCTGAAAGACTTAATTCTGTAACCTGTTTCATAACCTTTTGTGTCTAGTTTATAAATACTGCTTTTAAATAGAATTCCACGAAACACTCTTCATAAGGCAGGTGCTGTGTTACAAAGGAATTTTCATTCAGTTTGGGTTCTTATTCTTCATCTTTCATTTATATACAACCTGAGTTCTTACATTATGAATTCATTTCCTTTTAATGTGTAGCACGATTAAGAATAAATACAGTCTCATTTTTTTAGTTTGTTCTGAATGAATCCAAATATGCTATCAGCAAAATCTGATGAGAGACACAGATATTCTGAACTTTCAGTGAATACCTTAGCTGCTTGATGAACAGCAAACAAATTCATTTGATGCATCATAGCCTTAGTGGAATGAAATCTTCACCAATAAATGTATTATTTGAAGTCAAAACATAGCTCCCTAATTTCAGCTGAGGACAATATAAAATTTCTACAGCAATGAGCTGAAAATTAATAAAATATCTGTTGCAGAGATTCACTTCAGTTTTATGGATTTGGAAGTTGCTAGGTGATGAAAAATAAGTTGATTGTGTCAGTAGAAAATGCTTCTGAGGAACTATGAAATAGGTTGCAGGGTACCATTCTTAAACATGAATTAGCATACTATGAAAAAGAATGTATTTCATGGAATTACATGTCTGAAGACTTGATAAGAAATTACTGCCAGAAGACAAGAGCATGAAAAGGATTCCAGAGGCACTTAATGATTCAGTTTAAAAGCAATAAATTACTGAGAATAAAAGAAAAGGAGAAAGCTGGAAAAGATATAAGATATCCAATATCCTGAATAACTTTTAGATCTAGAAAAACTGTTACTAAAACTTTTTTTTTTTTTTAAACAATTCAGGGGAAATATGCTGTGGAAAATTTTTACTCATACATGCACAAAGGAAAAATAGCACGCCAACATCTCTTTGCTTAAGAAACATAATCAACTTCCTTAAATAATTAGAAGACCTTTACATATCTTGTTTTTTGATGAAGAATACAGGATATAGGATTTATAAAGGATAGATACAAATATAATACACTAAATCATCATTAATACAAGTAAAAGACTCTCTGTATCTCCTAGGAACTGGAACATGAAACAAAAAAACCTACGCTATTTTACATATATAAAATTCTAAACAGCTCAGTGCAACAATCAAGCTGTACTTCCACATTTGGAAGATATTAACTGCTGCTGGAGAGAAAGGTCCCACTTGGAGTTTGTGGCAAAGAGCCTCAGGAGAGACCCAAGGCCGACCCCTGGGATTTTGGAGTTGGGCGTAAGAGGGTCTGAAGAGCACTACACTCTGACTGAAAAGGGGATCTTGGCTACTTATGAAGGGGTTCGGGCTGCTTCTGAGGTAGTCAGTACTGAAACACAGCTCCTTCTGGCACCTCGACTGCCAGTATTGAACTGGATGCACAAGGGAAAAGGTCCCTCCACCCATCATGCTACTGATGCCAGTGGATTGTGTTGATTACTCAGCAAGCACAGCTGGGGAACCTCAGCCATCCAGGAATCCTAGAGGTGATCATGGACTGGACTGAAGGTAAAAAGTTTGGAACATCATCAGTAAAAGAAGTATCATGTGCTAAAGAGGGCCCACCATACAATGAACTACCAGAAAATGAAAAGAAATATGCCCTGTTCACAGGTGGATTGTGTTGTATTGTGGGGAAGCATTGCAGATGCTGGGCCAAACCAGCCCGTAAACCATTGACAGCAAGCAAGATAGAAAATGCAGATCTGAGAACAGTGGAAAAATCTAAACGCAGCATGTATATATAAAACTTCCCAGATGACAGTTATCAAATACCAAACAACAAAATAGACAATAGCAAAACTCATGTAGGATGAATAAGGAGAAGTCTCATTTTCCATTTACTGGAATGCTATAGTTGTGGGAAGTACTATAGGCATGAATTATTCATAACTTTTATGACAATGAGACAGATCTTGTCTCTCTCTTCAGCCCAGTTAAATACTCCTTATTGTTAGTCTCTTTAAGAAAACCTAGCCCACCAGCTTTTGTGTTCCTTTCTGATGACAAGCTCTAGAGGGATTTCTCCCTTTTTCTGGGTTTTCTTTATGCCACAACTTAACTCCAGAGCAGCACTGCAACATCTCCCAGGAACATGCTTTTGCCTTTGTTAGCTTCTGTACCCTTTAGCAGGTTTTTGGGCATACCAGTGGCTACTGGAAGTATCAGAGTGAAGCAGCTTTTACGTTTCAGACATCTTTTTCTTTCTGTCTAGCTTCTTTCAGATGACTTGAGCACACTGTCAAAATAGTTTATGCCAATCGACTTAACAATTCTTCCCCATGCAGTCAAAGACCAAATATTTGCTAACCCTGAGGATATTTCACACCAATATGCAAGTGCAGTTCAGCTCTAGTAGCATTAGCAACCTTTAGAATTTAGCACAGTTAGGCTCTTTTTGAGAGTATAGGCCATGGCACAAAGCAAACAAGGAGATACACAACTACATTTTCCATGTTATCAAACCCAGACAAGAACTCCCTGGGCTGTTTCTCCAGGACTTATTAGCCTAGAGCAAGCTCAGTGATAAACTGCATCTACCTGGTGTCCAGAGAATTTGCAAGGGAGAGCCTGCAGCTTTCTGAAAAAAAAAAAAAAAAAAAAAAAAAACCCACCAGCTTTCTGAAAAATACCAGGCAAATACTACATTGAATAAAATCAGTATTATAAGAGATGTCCAGGTTACCTCAGTGTTCCCAACATTGATCTTGCTTGTGATCACCTGGCCACAATGAGGATTTTCTTGGAAAATTATTCTCCTCTGAACATGGCTTAGGGCAAATATCTAAATAAACTTTCCCACACTGACTGTATACATTGCAGAAACAGTAAAGGTGAGAAGGGGAAGGATCCCCAAAAATCAAAGAACCTATGGGGAAAGGTTTGCTAATTGGATTCAGAAAAAGACCAATTTGCAGAAAAGCAATTCCAGATTTGTATACAGACTGAAAGAACTCTTGAAAGTAGCCCTGTGGAGAAGTACTTGAGGATCCTAGTGGATTAAAAGCTTGATGCAACTTGTGGTACGCTCTTGAAGCCTGGAAAGCCAACTACATCCTAGGCTGCATAAGAAGTAAGGCAGCCAGCAGGGAGCAAGTAGTCAGGGACCATTTACTCTGTCCTTGTGGGGCCCCATGTGGCATATTACTTTCAGGCTTGGGGCCCTGTAAGGAGAGGAAGTAGCAGACATAGTTGCTTTGAACAGTTTTAGATTACCCAAAAAAAGTAACAGTCACAATCTAGTAATAAAGGAAGTCTTAGTTATTCCTTTCCAAGGATCAGGGCTCACCAAACAGCCCAAAGGAGGTGACCTCCCAGTAGAGCTGCTTCCCTTGCAGTTGCCAGCCACTAAATGAGGTTAGGGAGGTGTAGCCCCAGGGAATTGCTTGCACCTGTGCTCCCAGGACTAGCATCAGGTGCTCAATCACTGGGTAACAATAACTCCCAATAGGCACCCAGCACAAGAAAGAGGTGGAGCTGACAAAGCAGATACAGAGAAGGCCACAAAGATGATTAAAGGGCTAGAGCACCTGTGAAGAAAAGTTGAGAGAAATGGGCTTCTTCAGTTTGGAAAAGAGAAGGTTCCGCAGAGACTTCATTGCAGCCTTTCAGTACTTAAATGGAGATTATAAACAGGAGGAAGAATGACTTCTTTCACAGGCAGATAAGTACAGGACAAGAGAAAGTGATTTTAAATTAAAAGAGGAAAGATGGAGATTAGATATTAGGAGGAAATCTTTTACTCAGAGGGTAGTGAGGGATAGAAACAAGTTTGACTAGAGAAGCTTTAGTTGCCCCATCTCTTGTTCAAGCAGGGGAGTCGGAACTAAATGATATTTGAGGTCTCTTCCAGACCAAGTCAATTCTGTGATTGCATGACTCAATGGTTTCTACACATTTGTATTCACACCATCAGAAAGGACAAGATCCCCATTCCCATCCAAAAATAGATTCCCAAGCCATTCTTTGCTAATTTTAATGTTATAATAGGATAATAGCAGGGTGGCAAAGCCCTTAGCACAGCAAATGAGAACTAACCCAAACACATCCAGCCATAGATACAGAAATGAAGAAAAAAGCTGCTTACCTTTGGAGGGCCACTGGAAGGTAGACAGGGATCTCTGGCAAGAGATACTCTCACTTCCACTGCCAACTCTTAAATGAGGTCTGGGAAGGAATGGTTCCACCTATTCCTTTCACTCAAGAGAATTGCTTGCACCTGATCTCCTCTGGCTTGGCCCTCCTTTCCATCAGGTGTTCAATCACTGCTTCAAGGCCATGACTTAGCATTTCTACTACGTTAATGTAATCTTCATACTATAATCATTTGTAAAGAACTTTCAAAGATGTAGCCTAAAAATCTTGTCCTTGGCCAGTGGTCCCTTTTTTCACTAAGACAGACATTATATTGGGCTATTAATAATATCCAGATATCCAAGGTATTCCAGATATCAGCCATTTGCGTAACCACAGAGATTGTTTTAATGACTGTTTCAGATGATAACAAGCTTAAAGCTGTTCTAATCACCTAGAAATCCTTGGTCTTCAGTATTTTTTCAGTGTAAAGGGATGTATTAAATTCAGATTTAGAAATTCACAGAATCACGGAATGGCTTGGCTGTATAGCCTAGGAGGCACTTCTGGAGATTGTTCCAAAATCCCCTTGCAGATCACGGTCAGATACAATAGGCTGCTCAGGACTGTGTGCAGTTAAGTTTTTAATATCTTCACACATAGAGAATCTACAACCCTTCTGGACAAGCTTTTCTAGTTGGACTGTCACAGTATTTTTTTTTTTTGCTTTAGGCTAGAATGATATTTCAATTGCATTTCATTTTGTGCCCATTGTCTCTTACTCTTTCACTAGACATTACTGGGAAGGGTTGAGGAGTCTAGCTCAGTATTCCATGCTCTCTACCCTTAGGTATTTATACACATTGAGTAGTCCCAACTCTCTCACTCTCAGCTAATACAACAAGAGAATCAGCATATTAATCATCTTTGTAGCATCTCATAAAATTTACCCCACACACATCTCTCTTGTGCTGGGGAGCTCAGCACTCCAGAGAAGCCTCACTAGTGCTGAGGAGAGTCAGTCAAGCTGATGCCAGCATTTTGCCCAACAAACTCCAGCAGGCTGTTAGATTTCTTTGCTCTAAGGGCTTGCTGCCTGCTCATGGTCAGCAAATTGACCACCAGAACCTATAATCCTTCTCTGCCAAATTATTTCCAGTTGATAATCTCCTAGCTTCTCCAGCTGCAATTAAGTATCTCTCCCAGGAGAAAGATTTAACACTTTCCTTTGTTAACTTAATGAGTTCCCCCTCATCCCATTTCTCCAGCCTTTCAAGGAATCTTTGAATAGCAGCACAAACATCACTCCTCTCAGTTTTATATTCTCTGTAAACTTGTGAGAATGTACTGTTCCTCATCATTCAGGCTGTTAATGAAGATATTAAACTGCAGCAGCCCCAGTGTCTCCCTTGGGCTAGTTGCACCTGATCCCCCCTAGGTTGGCCCTGCCATTCCACCAGGTGTTCAATCACTGCTTCAGGCCATGATTTAGCATTTCCACTACACTAATGTAATCTTTATACTATAACCATGTAAAGAACTAAGTACTACTAGTAACTAGCCTCTAGGTGCAATATAAGCCACAGATCAGAGGCCTTTCTGCCCATCAGTTTCAATCCACCTAACTCAATTCACTTCACTTATCTAAAGCCTATTTCATTAGTCTGAATGGTTTGTAAAACAGCATTAAAAACCTTGCTATAGTCCAATTAGTATTTACTGCTCTTCTTCATCTACTGAAACAGTTATTTCATAGTAGAAGTCTGCTATGTTGATCAAAATGTAACTGATGGGAAATAGCTTTTTCTCATGATACCAGAATAAAAAATGCGAGTGGTTTTACTGTCATGATCTGCCACCAGTCAGACATTTGTCAATAATTTAAGTTTTATTCTTGTATATCTTGCTTCATTGAGTGCTATCCAGTGTAAGGGTAGCAAATTCAGGATAAAAGCAATGTTTATTATGGTGGCACACTTTTTCTAATAGTGATGTCAAAATACAGCTGAAATAAAGTTCTTTGTTCATTAAACATTGTTTCAAATTATAACCTGTAATAATAAGTTGCTTCCTAGCCATTTTTCTGCTAGACTGTACTGGAATCACAATTGTGAATGTAATTATTGCTAGCTGCCTTATAAATAATATTTCATATGGGATGCCATGTAAGGATAATTAAGAAAAAATGTTATGGGGTGACACAAGAGTTGAAATTGTCACAGATTCATTTCTTCTTAATAGCTCATTAGAATTATGCAACATGAGTTTCAGATATCATTATAAAGCAGTGACATTGCTGTGATTGAACTTGTTAGGTCTGCCATAGTTTTTGTAATTTTTAAAATATTTTAGTGGATTTACTGATCCATGAAATTCACTGTTTTGAATGAGATGTTTCATGTAATACTTTCAGAAGGACCTCAGCTGGCCCTTGGCGTTCAGTAAAATGGGCACCACTGTAATAGTTCCAAGGTACTGTTTTAAAGGATGGTAGTAGTATCTACTGTCTACCTGTCTGCCTTATAGTCCTGGTAAATAATTTCATATCTTCTGAATGGGATAATAAAATCAATTGATAATACTAAACCAATTAATTTTTATGTGCACATATGTTTATTTAATGATGGTTTTTAAAAAATAACCTCTTAACCAGCACTAACCATACATTCAGCTGAGCTCACCATGGCATTCTAATAATACCACTAAAAAAAGAATCATTAGCAGAAAGTTGATTGAGTTAGGGAAAACTCCATTCTAATAAATAAACTCTTAGCTGTACAGTTTTCCATTTCTTTGTATTTGTAAAATATCATTTTAAATATTAGCACCTTTAGTATGGTAAATATTTTTAAGATCAGATCAGGTAATGGTACAATAATCACTGAAATAAGCAGTATACCAATGCTATGGGACTTAAATACAACTATGTAAAGTAGCTCAAGTTAGAGGAATTTGTTGCTTACCTATTTTTGAACAGCAACATCAAGTTTGTCACTATTGAAGTTTAGGTTTTTTTATTATTATTTTGCTCATGAAGAACAGAAAATCAAGTATCTCACTAATATGTAGATGTCAAATGCTTAATTTTTTACTGTGAAGGTTGAAAATGAATAATGTTTTCTTCAAAGGTTCGAAATAATGTTTGAAATTCTCCCTTGAGGAATACTTTTCCAGTTTACAGTTCTTCAGTAGGGACTCCTGCTGACTCTTCTTTCCTCAAGTACACATTTGTTTTTTTTAATGGAGCTACAGTACTTACACACCGGATTGTTAGCCTGTAATTCCAAGTTCATATCATGCTGAATATCTACTTTATGTAATCAAACAATTTAACATGTATTATATTGAATTTAACAAATTATGAAAACTTAAAAAGAGAAAAAAAAAAAAATCCTAAATGTGTTAGCAGACATACCAAATATAGTTTTCTGGAAATACAAACATACTCCACCCAGTCAACTTCTTCTAATCATCAGCAGTGAATTGCTTGGACAACTAAAATTGTCAAATCACCAAGTCAGAATTTTTAATAGTAAGTTTCTGAGGTTTTTATAGCTCATTCATATTACAGCTCATCTGTGACTTTCAAACCTATAAAAATCTTTTAGGTTAACCTAAAACCTGTGAGAGTGTTGCTGTTGAACTCAATAGCTACTAAGTCAAGCTTATAGGAAAGGTTTCTAATAAAAGATCTGCAAGTAAAATCTGAAATCCCTTTTTATGATTGTCAGACTAGTACACAAAGGAAATACTGGAGACTCCAGACATAAAATAAGTCTAGAGTAAACGCAGACAAATATCTGTGTCTGTCACATAAAACATATCACGAGAACATAATCCATTGTCCCTAATCTCAAAATGATATAATCCGTCACTTTTCTAGATTTGTGCTCAAGTAAATATTATTTATGTTATTAAGTTATTGGAAACCAGATTGACTAACTTTTCACTTCTAGGAGGTTGTGTGGTTAAGCAAAAGCAGTATTTGTGTAACTTAAAGGACTTAAAGGACTATGCTTAATTTGTTCTAAATACTTATGCTCTCAGTAATCAGATTCACAATTTGTATATACTTTGATAGTCACTGGTCATTCATAGCAGTGGCTATAACTCTGACAGGAATTATTTAGAAGTCATTAGCAGTAATCTTTAACATATCTGTTGCCTGCTTGCAAAATCAATGCCAACGTTAATTAACTGATCGTAGACACAAGTACAGCAAATAAAAAGAACTCACTGAATGGTTCATAGGCAACTCTAAATATATTCTACAAAAAAATAATACGTCACAAATGACAGTAAATATTAAATATACCTTCAGAATTCAAAGCGGGGGGGAGGAGAACTCATGCAAAGATTGTTGGTGGAATTATGCAATATATTTGTAACTTGATTTTTTTAACTGAACTTCAAAATGTTGGTATTGAAACCAAAATGAAGAAAAGAAAGTAACTGATCTGAAAAAAAAAATTCTTTAGTCCTTCTGTCACTGTGGTAACATTGATTCTGTCAGTAGTGAGGGTACATTTCACATAAATCACTACAGCTAAGTCCCCTCGCTTATCACAGGCTTATCACAAGTTGTCTGCGTCAATGAGCAGAGGTCACAAGTATCCACTGTCGCAGCTCACTTCTGGGGATGACTGAAAGAAGAAAAACTGTCAAATGAGACATCAAAACCCCTTCTTTTTTCAGTACTGCTAGAGTGAAAAAAACACCATGATAAGGACATTAATTTCAACTTTGTTGTGGGCAATTTTATGGCTAGTATAAATTTTTATCACCTGCAAATGTGGCTTCTTATTCATTAGTCACTACTGCCATGATTACATCGTTGAAATTTCTGATCTAGTTAGTAGACAAGCTTCTTATCTTGACATTTAGTTACTTTTAGTTGTAAAGAATAACACAACTGAAATTAGCAGTCAGGTGTTAACTTATCACCAAGAAGATCAGAACATAGATCTTCATCTAAATCAAATGAATAAATAAATAAATAAATAAATAAAACCACCACCACCACAAAAAAAAAAAAAAAAAAAAAAAAAAAAAAAAAAGTATGAAACCTTAAATTTGTATGATTCTTTACAAAAACAGGATTGTTACTCATACACGTGTGGCATTCAGACTTTATGTCAAAACCCAGGAAGCCTTTGACTATCATAGATAAGTAACTTTCTGGGGTCTAGTTTCCATCAGGTCAGTGGCACTAGAAGTAACACATGGAAGTCATTAGAAGCAAACCTGAAATCACGTAACAAGATCTATACTGTAATTTAATTGTGTATAAACTTGTGGAACAAAAATATCATTTATATCACTACAGTGATATGATTCAGTGGAGTGTGAAAAACTGATTAAGCCTTCAGCATGCTACAATTAGTCACTTTAAAAATCAAAGGAATAATGCACAGCCTTTCCCCCATCCCTCATTAGTATCAGACAAACTGCAGAGAGCTGAAGGCCTAAGTATAATCTTCAGCATTTGCTTTTTTTTTTTTTCTTTTTTTTTTTTCTTTTTTTTAATTTATTTTTGAGCATTTCATGGGTATTTAGACAGTGGAAAATATATTGCCTTTGTAAACATTTTATAATCTCACCAAAGTGGACGATGGAGTTCAACTTGAACTTTTCAATCAACATCCAAATAAGTTCAGCATCAAACAAAATGAATTCACTCATCTCTCCCTTCACACCTTGTGGCAAATGAAGCTTCCAGCAATGCAGCAAATTGTAAATTCATACCTGTGTGTTCACATGTGAAGGCCCCATTCAGAAATAAATAATACATAACTTGACAATGTATTATTTACTTCAGGAAACACAGTGTGATTGATGCAATCAGACACAATATACTGCAGCACAGAGCAGAGAAACTAAACCTTCAGGAAAAGGAGGAAAAACAAACCAAACTTTTACATCCCTGAAGAAGAAAGAAATTTGGGCATAAAGACACCAAGAAATGAAAAAAATGTTCATTCCAAGCCTTTCTTACGCTGGGAGTCCCAGAACTGAACACATTACTTCAGGTGAGGTCTCACGAAATTGGAACAGAAAAGAAACACCTCTCTCAACTTGCTAATTACACTTCTTTTTCTGCAGGTCAGGATATGGTTGACTTTCTAGGCTGCAAGTGCACATTACCAGCTCATGTCAAGCTTTTTGTTCACTGGTACCTCCTAAGTCCTTCTCTACATGGCTGCTCTCTATTCCCTTGTCACCCAGCCTATATTTATGTTTGGGATTGCTCCAATCCTCATGCATTTGGCCTTGCTGAAACACATGTTGCTCACCTGAGCCTACATCTAGAGCCTGTCAAGATTCCTCTAGATGGCATCCCTTTCCTCCAGCATGCTGACTGCTCCGCACTGTTTGGTGTCATACACAAACATCCTGAGGGTATACTCAATCCCACTGTCCATGTTGCCAACAAAAATGCTTAATAATATTGGTCCCAATGTAGACCCCTGAAGAATACCACATTTCACTGATTCCTAATTTGGACATGGAGTTGTTAACCACAACACTCCGAGTGAGACCACCCGAATAATTCCTCATCTACCAAGGGGTTCCTCTGTCATATCCATATCTCTTCAATTTGGACACAAGGAAGTCATGTGGGACATAGTGAATATTCTACTTATGAAAGTAGTAACACAATGCCATAATGAATTTTAAATCTGTTTCTTTAAACGTATGTCATGCTGTGATTTTCCTTGAGTGGTTCTTGAAAGGTAATTATAGGTCTTGCTTTCCTGAAATCTTATGAAGTACTATAAGGTTTAAAAGCTGGACCTCAAAAACAGATTCTACAGAAGGATAGAAAAGGGAGACTCTTCTTTTGTTTTCTCTCCATTTGATCAATTCTGCAGTACTGGAATCTAACCTTGTTATCTGAGTTGTTACTATGTATGTATCTCTCTCATTTATTTCCATGGAAACAGCAACAGATACAAAGAGTACAGTAACACTACTTAATAGAAAAACGTCTCAGCTACAAAACACTGTTTTTCAACATAGTCCCTACCATTAGCTGTGCATGTGATTAACTAGAGCCTGCATGCCACACTTGTAAATTCCACATGACCATCTGGAACGTGGCTTGTATTTCACATTGCTTGCCACTGCTGAAAGCACCTCACTGTGCTCACATCCACTGTTTGGTTTCCATAAATATTCAGCAAGTATTTATGAATGACAGTGGGCACCATTTTTTCCACATGGAGGAATACAGTTCCACCTCTTTGCTCCATATGCACTGCCATGTCAAACACCATAGTGTCAGACTATTCCTCTACTGCCATCTGTCCCACAGCAACAATGTGTAACAGAATATTAGTGGGAAGGTTCAACCTCTGCTGACATCCCACCAACATCCACCTCTGACGTCGTGAGCCAACATAATAAAATGAGAAGCATTACTTTCAGAATTGCCCTTGCATATAATTCTGCATTATTATTTTTCTTCTTTGAAAGGCTCAGTTTACCTTTTGGTACAAATATAGTTCCTTGATCTTGGTAGTCTAGCTCTCCACCAAACTTCCTAACTGAATTTTAAATGACTGTAAATTTACTTTGAACAACAGAATGAATGCTGAATACTGTTCTACCTATTATTTCTCTTATCAGGATTCAGACGAAAACTCCTTCAGTGACAACTGCTTTTCAGATCTGTCAATAAGTTAGCTCTTAATTCATTTCACATGGGCTTTATGGATATGAATAGTGCTATTTTGCTAAAATGGTGTTGAAGGGAACTATCTTATGCATACAGTTACCTTTATCTATCATACTTGTGATCAGAAACACTGAAAATAAGTTTACATCATAAGACAGATTTTGCTTATAGTAAGTTTGGGATATGATGGAATTGTGGGGATACTTCACATACAATTATATTTTTAGCTAATTTACTTCGGGAAAGTAAGTAGTGTTCAGAGTTCATTCTATTTAGGATAACTTTAAGAGATCTCGTTTAATTTCTGTCCTTCTCCAAACAGGGAAAGAAACTGGGAGCTCCACTCCTGTTTAAAAATCAGAAGACAGCACAGTTATCTAAACCTACCTATTTACAAAAATTGAGTCTCTAGCAAATGCTCTCTACTACTACTTGCCATCTCTAATGGATTGGAAAGTGCTTCATTTTTATCAATGGCATTATCAGACACACTAACAAAGTTTCACTGCTTTCCACATACAAAACAGGATTTCTGATTAGTGCATACTTATGCCTTTTCTACATTGTTATTCAAAGTTCCATCATCATCAGTCTGGAATCTGGTTTATGTCCCAGTATTACTTGTTATGCTTCCAGTATCTTTCAAATACTAAACAAAACAAAACAAAACAAAACAAAACAAAAACAAAACAAAACAAAACAAAACAAAACAAAAAAAACACAAACAAAAAACTGCACAGCCTTTGCTATTAGGGATATTGCAGCACAGAGCCCCCAGGTAAGGATTAAGGGTACAGATAGCAAAGCAGACATCATTATGGGTATCTACTATCAGCTGTTCACCCAGTAAAATGATACAGATGAGCTGTTCAATAGGAAAATAGATGTAATATCTGGATCAGTTACCCTTATCCTTATATGATATGTCAACTTCCCAGACATAAAATGCAAATATAATACTTACACAATAAACAACCCTGAGAAATTTCTAAAGCATGTTAAAGATAACTTCCTATCACAAGCACTGGGTGAGACAACTAGGAACTAGATTTGCTGATTGAGAATAGAGAAGATCTTGCAGGAGAAGTGATGGTAGGTGGCTGTTCCAGCCACAGTGATCATAAAACAGTTGAGTTCGACATTTTTGGTGTAAGGAGAAAAAAGATCAGCAGAATTCCTATTCTAGACATTAAGAGAGAAAATTTTAAGCTACTCAGGAATCTAGTTAGCAGTGTCCCCTGGGCATCTCTTCCTGAGGCTTTATTTGTCCATGAGAGTTTATCATTTTTTGAGAACCACCTTTTAAGAAGCATAGGAATAGGCAATTCTCTTGTGTCAGAAGTCAAGCAAGAAGTGCAGAAGACCACTCTGGCTGAACAAGGAACTCCCCCTGGAATTAGGGCAGAAAAATAAAATAAATAATCTCTATAAGTGAGGCCTGGTTTCACAGGAAGATTACAGAGCTGTAGTTCACATCTGCAGGGATAAAATAAGAAAAGTGAAAGCTCAACTTGAATTAGCACTAGCAAGTGTAGTGTCAGACAATAAAAAAATAGGCTTTTTCAATTATGTCAACAGCAAG
The DNA here is from genome assembly GCF_019238085.1 of Lagopus leucura. NCBI lineage: Eukaryota > Metazoa > Chordata > Aves > Galliformes > Phasianidae > Lagopus > Lagopus leucura. The sequence continues at coordinate 91,949,090 of NW_024962252.1, forward strand.
AGGAGCCTAACGAAAACATAAGACCAACATTTTATGAGAGTGGTCACCTAACAAGTAAGGCTGATGAAAAGGCAGAGATACTTAAAGCCTTTTTATGCCTCAGTCTTTAATAGTAATAACAGAATAATAGATCTTGAGCTGCCTAATCCTCAGCATTGGACGACCTTGATTAGAGCAGTGAGTTTTTATCTGTGGTCATTGAAATTGTAACAGAACAGTTACATCTGCTGAACACTCATAAGTCCACAGGGTCTGTCTGGATTCGAAGTACTGAAGGATGTTATAGCTGGACCCCTTTCAACAATTTACCAAAGGTTCTGGGGGACTGGGGAAGTCCTTAATGACCGGAAGCTAGCCAACATTATATCCGTCTACAAAAGGGGCATGACGGAAGACTCAGGAAACTACAGACCTTTTAGTCTAACCTCAGTGTCTGGAAAAGTTATAGAGAAGATTATCCTGGATTCTACTGAAAGATATTTAAAGAACAAAGCTATTATCAGGCATAGTCAATATGGATTCATGGAAGAAAATTCCCATCTTAATAATTTTATCTTCTTTTATGATAAGGTCACCCAGTTCGTGGATGAAGGTAGAGCAGTGGATGTAATCTTTCTGGGTTTTACTAAGGCCTTTAATATCATGCCTCACTGCTTCCTTCTGGACAAATAGTCCAATTGTGAACTGAACAAGTTCACTGTACAGTGGGTGATATACTGGCTTAATGGTAGAGCTCAGAAGGTTACATTGAATAAGGCTACATCTGGTTGGCAGCCATTCACTAGTGGTGCTCCCCAGGGCTAAATTGTAGGCAAGTTCTGTTCAACATTTTTGTTAATGATCTAGATGCAGGAATTGACTGCATTCTCAGCCAGTTTGCTGATGATACTAAACTGGGAGATGCCACTGAATCTTTGGAGCAGTGTGAAGCCTTGCAGAGGGATCTGAAGTGGTCAGGCAGTTACATATGATACCGTTTTGCTCCTTTCTTACTGAACTATTCTTTCCTGACAGATCCTTCTTGCTTTTGCCAATTTTCTATGTATTCAAAGTTCTAATTTTTACTGACTTTTTTCCAAGCTTTTCTTTACTTTGATTGCATCATACTTCTTAGTAGCTTTATTTCATCACTTATGTAGTTTACTGTAATTAACTGTATAGAGGAGAAATAGGCAGGTTTAGCCAAGGTTACAAAAAAGAGGATTACTCATTTAAATTAAACATGAACACAGGACTTGAATCTGAATATAAGGTATGCTCTGAAAACAATGTCTCCTGTTTTATTAAACTGGCCTACAGTGTCAGAGGCAGATGTTGGTTGAATGGCAGTAGAGGTTGAATCTTCTGTCAGTATTCCATTACATTTTGTTACTTTGTGACAGATGGCAGCAAGGAGCAGTCTTACACTATGGTATCTGACATAGAAGTGTGTATGGAGCAAAGGTGTGTCTGTGAATGTGGAAAAAACGCCACCCACTGACATTCATAAATGCTTGCTGAATATTTATGGAGACCAAAGAGAGGATGTGAACACAGTAAGGTGGTTTCAGCAGCAGCAACAGTGATGTGAAAGACAAGTAACATTCTGGATGGTCATGTGGAATTTTACAAGTGTGTCATGCAAGCTCTTGTTCACCACTGGCAAAAATACATAGCTAACAGTGGTGACTATATTAAAAAATAATGTTTTGCATCTGAGAAATTTCTCCATCTGTACAGATAGGAGAGAGCAGAGACAGTTGCTTTAAATCAGTTTCAGATAACCTAAGAAAGGTAGCCATCACACTCCAGTAACAAAAAAGAAAACTTTTACCCTTTTCCAAGGATCAGGCCTCACTAAACATTCCAAAGGAGGCAGTCTCCAAGTAGAGGTGCTTTTCCTGTGGCTGGCAGCTCTTAAATGAGGTTAGGGAGGTACAAAGGTGAACTGCTTCCACCTATGCTTCCCAGACCAACTCAATCACTGGTTCAAGTCATGACCTGTTACTGTACTCTATCAAATAATTTTATTTTACTCTTTGTATCTCTTGTAGTTTCCACCAGAATAAGGAAAAGGCATTACTTTTGGAGTGACCTACATACTTCAGAGTTTACCTTAATATGAAAAAATTTGACATCTGCTAGCACCAAGTGTGCTGCAAGAATGAAGCATTCTTACACTAGTTTATCAGTCATTCATCCTATGCTGTGGAGACATGACCTCCCAAACATGACCAGTTTTCATTTATATTCGCATATAATTCTGTCTTTTCTCCCAGTTTTTCTGACTTATGCTTTTTAAGTTTAGAAATATCACTATTCCAGAAACTCGGCCCTTTTTAATATCTGTTACAGATGTTCTCCATTATAGATCTATAGAGAAAAATCTCTAATCGTAATAAGTAATCTATAAATAATTCCTGTGTACAATAAATAGACATTTTAAAAGGTTCCTTATTGTGTTCTGTAGCTTGATTTGACTGCTATGTAGCACACCACTTTGTACATTCCTTGTTGAGCTCATTGATCTGCATGCATTGCAGATCAAGTGCTTCTGAGTTTTTTGCGGCTTTAAGTCAGATAATGTTTTATTTTATTTAGAAGATCTCTTTTTCATGCACAGAAGCTTACATATTGTAAATTCCTTAATAAGGTAAAGCAGTTTATAATATGGTGTTCGTGTGGATCCTCACAGTCATTATTTTTTTATAATGCCAACTGTATAAAATGTTTGTCACCACCAATAGTTTCTGCTTATTTACATTTTCAAAATTTAGCTTTGATAGTAAATGAAAAACCACCTTTCTTCACAGCTTTGGGAGCTTGCTTTTATATAGGCCTTGTTTATTTAGCATTTTCTAGGATGTTCTTGCATACTACTCTTCGAGAATATCAGTGTTCTACAAAAATAGGATGGTCTGCTCGCTCAGTTTTTTTCTTGCAAAAACACAGTACCCCTAAACACACACACCATACATTAGTTCACCTCTTGTATTTTTTGCCATCTGTCTTTTCTTTAGAAAACCACAGGGACATCCAAAAAACAATTTATATTTTTCTTCTATTCAGTTGCCTTCTGAGCTCACATTGGAAGAGTTTTTGACAATGCAGTCAAGATCAATCTTGCTGTTACGATTTCCATTATGTGAATGTAGAACACCTTGTATAATCTGTGTAAACATATATATGTATTTCACTATTTATATTACAGAGTTGCTGATGAGAATTTCTGCTATGACATGCTTGAATAACTTCCATTAGCACTCGCTTTTTTATGCCAAATCGTGTTTTGTTCTTCCAACAGAATAATCTCACTATATGACTTGACAAACCTATGATAAAAATGTGAAATTTCTAGCTGCATAGAAGACCTCCTACTTCTTTTTAGCAGTTGATTATCATATCACCAATCTGTTTCATTTTCCTGGTGGTTTTTCTGCTAAGGATGTCAAATAATTTAAGCTGAAGAAAAACACTGTTGATGCTTATATTCCATTCAGTTATTGGATTACACTTAATGCTGCTGCAATTTCTCTTTCTCCCTTTTTTCTTTTCTTCCCTTTTTTTTTTTTTTTTTTTTTTTATTCTTCATCAATATGCAGATACACATGCAGGTTAGTGGTTGAATTCTTGTGGTCAGGGAGATGGAGAGATGAAGTGGGAGGGAGAATAGAAAACAGGAACTGTCCAAGGCAGCTTAGTCATTGTACTTGATTACTCATTATCTTCTTCTGTTACCTGCTGTAAAGCCATCTGTTAGTAGAAGGAACTCTACCCTATTCTTCAAATTTGCTCAAAATCCCTTGTTTATCATTCTGTTCAAGTAGTTTCCTGGGACTAATTGAAGATATAAAGTTAAATTGTGTTCTTACATTTGCATGAAAAAGGTCAAATGTTTGCCAAAAACAGTAAGAAATTACTGACTTTTTCTATTCATTCTTGAATGAATAAAAACACTACTAAGGATCACAAAATAAAACATTTTGTAAAATGCCTTCTTCCTCTGTTTTTCCCCAAACTCTAACATATTTTTCACTGAATATACTTGATGAAATTAAAGAGCTATAATCATTATTCACTTCAGCAAATAACTGGGGATTTTTTTTTAGATACCTCACCTGGGCCAGTTAGGGACAGATGGTGTTCATGTTCAAGCTTTACTGTATTAGACATTTTAACTTTACAGTACATTGAACTGAACCAGTTTTAATGGTGAAGCTATAAGTTAAGTCTTATTCTATATTTTTTGAATAATACTGTTTGTTATTTATAAGCCTATTAGTGAAAAAGCAAATAATGCATAATTTCTCCATAAAACATAGCACTGTAAAGAATTATTACAGCAGCTGTAATGTTATATAATTTTACTTCCACAATTTAAGTTTCAGATAAAAGCTTTAAAACAGTCACAACCATTCTAAACTTTTCATTGTTTTTACCCTTGAAACTAACATTGTTAATACTCAGTCTTCAATGTCTTCTTGTGTGAGGTACGGACTTGATTTATTTAATCTACTACATCTGTCCATCTGTAAATAATGGATATATAAACAGCAATAATATTTTCCTACATGTTAGGTTTTTGGTGTTTAGCATTTTTTTGGTTTTTTTTTTTTTTTTTTTTTTTGTTTGTTTTTGTTTTTAATAACAGAAGAATAACAATACTATTTCTTTAGTCATAGAATGATTACATCACAGAATTGGTTGGGTTGGAAGGGACCTCAAGGATCATCAAGCTCTTATCCCCCTGCCACAGGTGAGGCCACCAGCCCCCAGATATGGTATTGGACCAAGTTTATTGGAACACTGCTTCTCTCAAACATCTTGAATAAAGTACATGAACAGGGAAAAAGCAGGAAAATTTAACCTGCAGTCAGTGTTCCTATAAAATATTGCCATATATTTGCAGTTAAATCACTAGGATCTAGGAAACCATTAAACACATTAGGTTAAATGCTGTCCTATAAAACAGGTGGGGTTTTTACTTCATATTCCAGATGTGCTAAAATGGGAATATCAAACTATGAATATTGAATTTAATAAGTTTGTTCTGATAAAGTTGACCGCTTTATTTTATCCGGCTTTTAATTGAACTAAATTAGATTTATATAAAAACACTGAGCTTACAAAGCTTTCCTAATGAGTAAGCCCTGTTGGATTTTTCCTTTCTCATCACAAATTGCTTATAAAAAGGCTACTTCTCATTTTTGTCTTTATGAAAAATTGCTTATGACAAACTAATGATTAGTAGCTCATTATGAGCAAATGGCTGTAAAAACTAATTTTTTAATGAAAAGCTTTACATTGTGTTCTTTTTCATACCTGCTAATCTCTCCAAAACTGTCCATCAAAAGCAAGAAGTTGATGCATTTAATGTAAGGAAAGGCACAGCTATAAATTTCCTATTTGTGCTACAGACTACTTTTCATAATATTCATGACGTAAACTACTCTGAAAAATATTTGAGCAAGGTATTTGAAAAATTTAGTTTTTTTGCTCATGGTGAGGCACAATAACAGAAAACCATTTCAATGGGGAAAGTTCAAATGCAACAACAAAGATGAAAGAATGGAAAAGCAAGCAGTTTCTCACCATTCTTATTAACTAACCAGAGAGTTAAGAGATATCAAAGCAACATCCTGTAAGCTCAGGGGTACAGTAAAACCTGGATTTACTCAAGAGACAGTTCAGCTGTACATTAAACCACCTCCCAGTGAAGGGTAGGACAGACACAACACTCTAATCATCTGCTTCAGCATATGCTCAGGGTTTTGGGTATTCACAAGAGTTTTTGATTCTCATCGACTTTGACTAGTTTATACGCTGTTTTGATTTTCTAAAGTTCTGTCACATTATACCTTTTAAACTCTCCAAGAAAAGGCAGATCAGAAAATCTTCCATATTTTTTAAAGGACCAATTTCATTATAGCCTTTGCTCAGTAATTTTACACACAGATTCTGCTTTGTACATACAAAGACCAACAACAATTTAAGATATACAATTTTTGTTGTTGTTGTTCTTTTAGATGTGTGTCTATTCCAACCATAACAGTTATCTAATAACAGAGTCAATTCTCAGCTATCTTACAGATCTCACACATCATTAGATGAAACTGGTAGATAGATCCTCCTTTAAAAACATGCATGCATTTCACTGTATCTTCACATTAGGAAGAGAAATAGCTGGAAGCAAATAGAAAATTGTAAAAATATTGACATTTTTAAATTATAACAATGATTTGTGTTTAAATTAAATAAAATATTATGCTAGCTATCAGCTATAACTTAAGATCATTTAAGAGATGATTAAGCAATTTCTGGATTGTAATATTACCAGTGTAAATCATCAGAGCTTTAATAATTTACCCAACATTGATCAAAAACAAAAAAACAAAACATGCAGTGAAACAGTCCAGCCTTTGAACTTTATATTCCAAACAAGCCACAGCCAGAGGTCTGTTGCCTAGAAAACTAAAGGTCATGATTTTATCATAAGATCAATATTTCTCTCTTCCTCATTAGAATAGTAGACATCTCTAGTAACAGTAATCATAATCCAGTTGGTGGTTATTATTCTTCCTTTCCAAACTTTCTGAAATTTCTCTATAACGTTATCATCTTTTTAACACTTCTCTTCCCTTTATACTTTATTTTATCCTTGCTTTGGCTCCAACCTTCTGGTTATACATAGTTTGATAAATTTGCTCTATAAAAGATTCCCCTTGCCATTGTACAATTTTCCTGCTTTTGCAAATCTGAAGTACCTGAACAATTTGTCTGTTCCAATTGTCTGAAGACATGCTTCCTTGAAAATGAGATTCCATTATTAGCTGTAATAAGAAAGTAGGAAGAAAAACCTTTTTTTTCACTTTGTGCTTTCGATGTCTGCTCTATTCTCCTCAAATGTTTTTGCATTCACAATTCTGCACTGACTGGTTGGTCTTTTTTTCTGACAATATTACTCTCCTCTGTACTAGACTCATTTATTCATTTGGTGTCATATCCTTTTGTAGCAACAGGACAAGAGGTGATGGCCTTAAGTTGTGCCAGAGGAGGTTCTGGTTGGATATTAAAAATGACTTCTGAGAAAGAGTGGTGAAATATTGGAACAGGCTGCCCAGGAAAGTGGTAGAGCCACATTCCCTGGAGGTGTTCAAGGAAAGGGTAAATGTTGCACTGAGTGATATGGTCTAGAGTGGTCATAGGCATGATTTGATGGTTGGATGGTTGGTCTTTCCAACTTTAAAGATTGTATGATTCTATGATTCATCTTCAGAACAGTTGAAACAAGTTATTTTTTGTCCAAAAACTCCCATATCTTCTTGTCTAGCATTCCAATATTTCTTTCTTTCAGTTTCACATCTGTTCTTCAAATTTGCCACCAGCATAGCATAAAGAACACCAGCTGCTGCCCACCAGTTGCCCAGAGAGGTGGTGGATACCCCATCCTTGGAGACATTCAAGGTCAAGCTGAACAGGGCTCTGAGCAACCTGATCAAACTGTTCATTGCAGAGGAGTTGGACATCTGGGTGATCCTTTAATGTCCCTTCCAACTCAAAAGATTCCATGAGTCAATGATTCTTTGATTTATTCTGAAAATTCCGTGTTACATCTTGAAACAGTTACTATGTTGCTGCAAGCATTCTACCCTTCTGGACAGACATTTTTCTTTATTGCCCTTTCTGAAGTGAAATGCTCTTTCTTCTCCTGCAGTGATTCTAATCACAAGAATATTCTGGTCACTTCTAGAAAGAACTAATGTCTTCAACAGAATCCTACATAATGATTAGGAATTCCAAAGATTTCTTCTACAGTTTTCCTTTTGGCTTGATGCACTGGGAAGAATTTTTAAAATAGAGACAATATACATGGCCATGACCCAAAATATCTTGCTATTGGTGTAAATTAAACTCCTGTGAATTATACACACTATTAGTACCTTACAATCCTAATCAGGTGTTTAGCAACTGTATGTACTTTCATGTTACAGCTCTTATATTCCTATGCATTAATCTTGAATCTTCCATTCATACACATGCTCTGCTGCACGTTGTTTTTTAAATACTTGTCTTATTTCACTCCATGTTTTCTTTATTTTTTCATCTTTTGGGATCACTCCTCCATGTTGTGGCTTACTTTAGAATCTCTAATCTTCCCAATATTGATTTCAGAGATTGTATTTTTTTTTTTCAGCACCTTCTGTACACAACAAGAGTAGCAATAACCAATCTGAAATTAGACTTTTCAATTAATTAATGCTATTTCTAGATGTTTATTCTTGTATAGAAGCATAAATACATATTATTTTGTTCTTATTTTTGTTTTGTTGTGACTTTTTTTTTGCTGCATCATAAAAAAATTTATTTTCTACTCTATCTTTTGTTGCTGTGAATAATACTGAGCTTTTAAATTAACGTACCTCTAGAGAATGAAGCATTTACTCACTTTCCAGCAGTTGTTATTGCAATTATTCTATTCAAATGTATCCTAGTTTGACATTATTCCACTTTAATTTTAGTGAAGCCAATTCTTCCTGCACTGGTTCTATTAGTGAAATTCAATTTTTCTCCTAAAATTTTTTCTCAATCATGTATGAACATTTTGTCTGTTCTTGGAATATTTGCAAAGAAATGGAGCAGTACGTTATAGAATTCCTGATCTTATTTTATACCTGGCAGTTTACTTTTTAAAGTTTAACTAATTATTAGAAAAATTCTTTATTAACTGGGGGTGTATTATTGCATTTTCAGATATGAAAGAATGACAGGAAAATACAGCAAGTCCGATAATCTGTATACTTAAAGAACTGTGATTATTTAGTTGAGTAAATGTTCACAAGGTGATTCAAATCTATCTGTTCATAAGTAATTTTAATTATCACTCTGCTTAATGGAGCTTTTCATCAATTGAGATGCTAGAGCTGAGGGGCTACTAACATAGTTTAAAAAAAAAAAAGTATTTAACACAGAATTGGGAATAATGTTACAAATACCAGAAAATCTTCAAATCTGAAAAAAATGACATATACATTGCTCTTTCTATAGATTATTATTTTCCCTATGATTACATCTCCTTTAGGAAGGTTTGATCGATAATTCGAAAATTATTTCAAAAGCTTAAAAATATATTTATTTATTCATTCATAAAACTGAAGCCCAATTAATCATTACAAACATGAGAAAGTACAAGAAGCGTGCAGTTAAGTTTTTTTGTGACTGAGGAACAAAATCAACATGTACCCCTGTAGAGCTCCTATTGCATATAAGCACAATATAAGGAATTCCAAGAAACTTGGTATCAGACAACAAGATTTAAAGAGTCTGTATGGAAGAAAACCATGCTGACCTCTTAAAGTCCTTGAACACCACCTGGTCTTACTGTCTGTACTTAAAATAAACTGATTAACTAGGCTGCTGTTTTGATGCTTCCAAATTAAAAATCTGCAGACCTACAGATCTCAGGATGTTGTAACAGAAGACTTCAAAATACAAGAATGGGATACACCAGGGTCCTTAGTTATATAAGCACAAATCACAAATGTCTGTTGTTAACAAAAGCAAACAACTTTTCGATCTGTATAGTTTTCTTAATAAATCCTCACAAAGCTTACAAGTGTTTTTATTACAGAAATGAGTAAGTTTCTCAGTTTCCAAACAATAATTATTTTGCATTAGTCCAGTCTTACCTCAAGGGATTTAAGATGTAAGTATGTTCAGAAACATAATATCTATTTAAAAGGGAATATTGTTAAGTCAATGCTGAAAGCTGTAGGAAATTCTTCCTACACTCTTATGGTTAGGATTAAGGGAGAAAGAATTAAGTAATTTTATGGTTCAAGCAATAATTTAGTGTCAGAGAATTTTGGTCTGTAATGACTGACTGTGTAATGGTCACTAATGACAGGCTTCCTGAGTGAAAGCATATGGGTGCACACTGAAAAGTAATTCCATTATACCAGCTGAGTAAATTATGCCTATCAGCTGAGCCTTGATAACTAGACTGCTCTCGGTTTGTTCCACCATGAAAACTGTTCACACAGACCAAGTTTAACATCTCATAAATGTACTTGTAATATGAACTCCATAATCTAATGTCATGGAGACTTTCCAACTGGATGGACTAAATCTGCACATGATCAGTTACTACAATTACTACTAACAAGCAGAAACTCACTTAACTGTGGTAACTCAATCACTTTCAGCATATGCTTACATGTTAAGAAAATATTCAGAACTACCGTGAGCCTTTTCTAGGTAAGTTCTCCAGACTGTCACCCATCTGCTACTACCAAAAATATGAACTCAGTGATACAATTGATTAAATGGATATCTGCTGCCACCATTTCATTTGAAATTTTGGGGAAAACAACAGAAAACAACAGCATTATACTTCTGCAGCACTCCAGATGGTGACAATACTTCTCTAAGCATCCTAGGGCTGCAGGTAGAAGTGCACTGACAGAAACATCACTGATTTTTTTTTTACACCACTTGATATTCAAAATTAAAGCAAATATTTTTATCTGATTTTCATATTAACATTCACACTTTGTTTGTTGGAAGACTCTCAGTGTTGTCTAATAACTAGGAAGGAGATTATAGGTAGTTTTTTTCTGCTGTCATTCATATATCGAACTCATAAGAAATTCAAGTAAAATCAGAAAGTCTATTTCATTAAAACATGAACAATATGGCCTATAATTTTCTCTACCTTGAACAATTGGACCACCTAGTTCACAAGTCCTGCCCAAGCAGTTATTTACAGAATGGAGTTTTGATCTTGCATACCATACCAAGGCCTAAACTTGCAACGGTTATTTGGCTATAGAACACTGAATTAACAAGTTTAAATGATTTTATGTATCCTATTAAAAATACAGCATCAACACATTGTGTAAGAATGAATCTGATTCTACTGAAACTTGAATTTGAATTTCACAATACAACTGTGATAAAAATCTGCCATAATTTCTCAACAACACTTTGATGATATGTTTCCCCACATTCTGCAGATCTTTCAAGAGCCTTTGACTAAGCACTGACTCCCACTTTTGTTAATGCAGATCTACATTCTTAATTGATTTGGGCCTATCTCAAGGGAGTAGTAAAGCAGTTTACATTTGAGCTACTCTAATAGATTCTTCTAATAATTTAAAAGAAGCAGCAAGAAGTTGATGAAGCTCAGATATATTAGATGTTTCTGAACATGCTCTTAGTTTCAACCAACTAATAGTGGCTGAAATTTCTTAGTAACTTCTATATTTCATTATTTGAAAATAACTCTAAAATTTATTATGTTATTTTTTTTTCATTTTCATCACATAATTAAGTGCATTCCAATGAATTTTAGGAGATCACATGCTTTTGTATTTATTTCCATGAATGTTTCATTAGCAGAAGCCTTTGTGATACTATTTGAAACAGCGAGAATGAGGCAATGATTGTTCCTTGAAGCAAATTTGATTATATAAGTTAGTGAACTGTAGATGAAAATAACCTGTGTTATTGGTGAGCAATAAATAGGATGGCTTTTGTTTTCTTTTCTTTCCATTTTTTTTTTTTTTAATTCAGTCAGAACTTGAATGTTTGTCAATATGAACTACTTGGGGCTAAAGTAACATTTATTAATAATTTTCAAGAGTATTTTATTCCCTTTATTAGGCAAGGAATTGAATGTTGATTACTTTTAAACTTTTTCCAAGCAGTCTGCACCGCTTGGTTGTTTAATAACTGAAAGCCACAGCTTACTACTCATGTAAGTGAAGTTGACAGGCCTGAGTGAATAATGTATTTTAATGTTGACAGTCCTCTGGAAAACATTTTACTGACAGTCCTATTGCTGGTAGTTTTACCTTGATATATATTCTTACAGAACTCAAATGCCGCTCTGCCAACACACTAAAGACTTTTTAGATTTGCATGTATGTGAGAACTAGGTCTCTGGAGGATAGCAAAGAAGTCCTTTCAGCTAGGGACTGTACTAGACATTATTCAGCATAAAAAAAATTCTCTGTGGGACAGTGCTTGTCAGAAAGAGACTTTAATAATGCAGAGGCACTGACAGTGATTAGCTGATTAAGCTGGGGCCTCTCTTCAACAAACTAACAAAAAAAGCCAACATATTTATTTCACTACAACTTGTCATTTGAGTATCTCTCAGGCTCAGCTCAAATTTTCCTGTTGAATGTTGAGAAACCTCCAAAACAGCCATAGTATCAGAGCATTTGAATGAACAAGGAGAACTGTAAGTCAGATCTCCACTGTGCATTTGGGTAAATAGCATCATTAGCCATCAGGTGATGGATATTTTCCATTCAGTTTTACATTAAAAATATGCCATTTCAACAGTCTTATTCTGATGTAAAATTGAGTATTGGGCAAGTTACTTAGTTTTTCTCCTAGTGTGAAAGAAAAGATAATACAATTGCCTACCTTGTATTATTAACATATGTATCAACTGGTATTTGTGGTGTGCATAACAAGCTAGCTTGACATATGTAATAAGTTTTATTGTACTTATGAGAGTAATGAAGTCTGATCTTGTATTTTGCATGGGACAGTTCATTTGACCACAAGAATAAATTGAGCTTTAAAATACAGTTTTGCGTGCAACAGAATATAATATGATTTTAACAGTCAATATCTGAAGGACATGGTGAATGAAACCTATTTAGTGCCATCAGTTCTACTACACTTTTCCCCCAAACGCTTTTTAAAGCATCTTTACTCAGATATTAAGGAGTGTACAATCATTGGTAAACTGTTTATCCGATACAAAAATCAGCTAAATTAGGTATTTAAAGGCTCAAGATTTAAAGTAACATAGAGAGGATGTACTTATTTAAATCTATATCACATTCGAACTTGTATATATTACATATATGCAGAAGTAAATTGATTACTCCTTTCTGATTACTTATTATTACTCTAATTACTTAGAAGATTTGGCAATGGAAGGAGCAGTTGAAAGGCAATGCTACCTTGATAAAACAAATGTTGATTTAAAGCATTTTACAAAACATGTTACAAAAGCAGTGTGATAGGCAATGAAGAGAAGAATTTCCAGCTTTTATAAAAGCGATCACTTGAAAAAAAACTTCTCTAAGTTTAAGAGAATCATTGTTATATTTGAATGTTTTTATAGGAATAGTTTTTGTCTTCCTAATCTACACATGTGACTAATCAAGATGAGTTAATTGGTTTTACTCACATACTTATACGTGTACTTAACTATTGATATGATTATTTTCTTGGTGATTATATGGCAGAGTAATGTTCCTTTCTTATACCAACTGCATTTACAAATTATTTTTATGCTAAATATTGTCTATTATGTTGAATTTGTACAAAAAACAAACAAACAAAAATAGAAAATTGTTACTACCTCTTTGCTAGCACTGGTGAGATAGTCAAAGATCGCTTTCTAGGGCTATTATCAGCATAAATTATAATCAGCCTACTGGCAGTGGGAGGCTGATTTTCATGAACAAAACTGACCTGTTCTGCTAGTAAGAAACATTTATCTTGGAAATATCACTATATTAAACCGACAGAAAATATTACTCAAAATATCATGGACTAAGGAACGTGACAATGCCTATAAGAAGAAGGCAACAAACTTTTTAGTGGAGTGTGTTGTGACAGGATAAGGTGTAATGTTATCAAACTAAAAGAGGGGAGGAGATTTAGGTTGGATATAAAAAAAGTTTTTTTTTATGGTAAGGGTGTGAGGCACTAGCACAGGTTGCCCAGAGAGGTGGTGAATGCCTGATCTTTGGAGACATTCAAGTTCAGTCTGGACCAGGCTCTGGGCACCTGATCTAGCTGTAGGTGTCCCTGCTCATTGCGGGGGAGTTCGATTAGGTGACTTTTAAATCTTCCTTTAAACTCAAAAGATTCTATGGTACTTGCATTCTATGTGATTGATTCTCATAGTGAAGTTCCTCATCCACAAATTTTCACTTATTTTCAAATGCTCAATGTATGTTTTTAGGATATGACATTTGATGTAGAACTTTAAATTGCCTAGTTAGCAACAAGATTAATATAAAACGATATCAACAGGATCGCTTAAAAGTTACTTTGAAACCACGTTATAAAGCCATTATTTTACACAGTTTCTTACACAACAGTGTAGCATGGAAGACTGCATCTAATCTAAGAATATATATTCAAATGAATAAAAAAATTTACATTCAATTATTAAGCTTTAGAAATAAATTCCCCAATAGCACTATGCTGGAGAAAGGCATTTCATGGAGAATGAGTGATTCCACTTCGCATTTTGGAACTTAACATTCTGCTTACATGGTTATAACCTTTTTCAGTCCTAAATGCTGAGCAGAAAATTTTAACTGCTATAAAACTCAAGAATGGGAATGATAACACAAGTTATCTTCTCCAGCATATTCTACTAAAAAAACCTGTAGTATTGCTATGGAAATCACTTGTAACAGTAAGATACTGAATATCATTAAATGCACTGAGTGGGCTGTAATACAAGAGCCACTGAATGAAGTGAAAGTCTGCCATTTTGCTAAAGATCAGCATGGATCAATATCAGTATATTTTCAAACCATTCTGCAATATATTTTAGTCACATTCAAAGCTACTTTGAAAATGGTATTTGTATTCAGTAAAACTGACTGGTAGCCCGTCCATCTAATAATCACCTACATTTTCATCTTGCATATTTCCTATCTGTACACCGACTGCTTCTTTTTACTGTGTGTCACAAGAGTCACATTTTCTCCACAGGTTGTCATTACTATTTAATGGATAACCCAAGACAACAGATGCCAACATTTTTGTTTAAAATAAGGGACTAATTAGTCAGACACCAAATCAGAGCTGCATTGTATACATTCATGCATAAGTAATCTAAAAAGTGATAATATTTTTTTTTTTTTTTTTAATACTTGGCATCTCAGAAGAGTTGTTTAAACCTTTAGTGTTTTCCTTGTAAAATTACATGCAGCAGTCTATAATAGTTCTGTTCTTACTTGCCTTTCTGAGCATTTCCTCCCGCTTGCACTTTTGAGGAGAGGGAGTCAGAGAACAGCATGGAGTTCAGCTAGCCATCAGTGTGAAATAACCATTTCAGTGCTTAAAAATTAGATCTTTCATTCAGGATATGTAAGGCAAAGAAAAGTAAACTTATATAGTTTTATCAGTATCAAGGGGAGAAGACAGCATTTTCCCAATACTTTAGAATCACGAGATACTATGTCAGAGCAGCAGGGCAGACTCACTAGAAAATAATGTACAATCTCTCTTTTTATGAAGGGGAGGGGGAAACAATATTTAGAAAGATAATAGGCAAGTATAATTCTTATCCTTTGCAAATCCCAAGTTGTCACCAAACTGAATCAAAATCATATGATGAGTTTTTTTTAGCACTATTACTACTCTCTTTACTACTTGATATTTCTATTTTTCTCAATACTGTGTTGTTGGAGAAAGCTTTTCTTTGAATGTAGACATTATGGCCAGCCTCCCTAGAAGATTTCACATCCATTGAACCTAGAGAACAAGTTTTTCACCAGCTGGTTATAGATTTCCCTTTATATTTTTGCTAGTGTTCAGAGGAATTGGGATAAGGCCAATTCTGTAAACCCTGTAATATGCAAGTAGATAGCCAGATTGCAAACTCTGAATATCAAGGTTTAAAACCTAAGTTTGTACCTTGTATGAAAGCTGTAGTCATCCCAAAAAGATTGGAACTAAAAATCTGCTTTGACAAATGAAGATCTGCCTTTAAAAATAATCCTGTGCTTCCTGCTGCTACATTTTCTTATACAAAAGATGTAATCTCAATACTCAGAAAAATGGTGAAGGAACAATAATACAACTATGGATGATTTCAGTGTTTTGCCCTAGGACACAGGCTCATTGAGTGCTCCTAAACAATATCTATCACAGTCACCATGGAGCTTGGCTGTCCTCCACACACATCAGAGCTCCAGGGCTGACATTTCACCACATCATCTACCTTCTGACTGTGAGCCTCTGCCTTCATTATTCCTGGATAACACCTCAATTACTGCCTATACATGCTGTCCATCTGGATAGCTGCCAAAGTCCTGCAGTCTCATGTATGCCCTTCTACTCCCAAAAGCAATCCTGAGTGTATCAGCCCAAAGCTGGATGACAGACTGATAGGAAGTTGGCTACTAATGCTCAGTAGCTACTTAAATCTAGCATACTGTAGTGAGTGTTAAAAGCCACAGAAGGATTCCAGTTTTGATAGCAGCTAAGAGGATATGTGTAGTGAAGAGGCTCTTTTAACATGGAACTGTAACAGAAAATATTGCTGTCCTTAACAGAGGCAATAAATTGTACCTGTTGCTGCAAAGTCTGAGCGACTTTCAGATGAGTAGTTTTTAAGTCTTTGTGTATTCCAAGAACTCCTTTTCTGAATTCTAGCTGCATTTCCCTCTGGGGACATACCTCCTACTGTGCTTTTAAAAGAAGGTCCACTAAGATATCACTGGCCAGAAATGATCCCATTGCTTCCTACAGATTCAAGGATGGTTTAAGAACGTCTAACCACATGGATGTTCAGATGAATACAGGAAAACATCAGCGTTTGACAGCTCCCTATAAAGGAGCTGACTCCCTGAAAGTCAACTGGGCTTGGTTCTGATATTGCCAGGGAGGACTTTGGTGGAATGGTTGTCTTTACTACAAAACACCACTTAAGGTAGTGCTCCCCTGGGGAAAATTGCTTGTACAAAAACCAGGATATTATCAGAGAGATTAACTAACTGATTTATTTTAATAACATTTGTAGTACTGGTCAAATCTAGAACATGGTGACAATAATTGTGTTGCTGTTTGCAAGCAGTTCACTGCAAAGAGTGGTCAAGTTTATTTCCTTGTACTTCATTTCTCCCGTCATCCTCATTCTGTCCATGCACTGATGCACTGGAAACCTTATCCTCTCTCAGTGTTCTGAACAGTTTCAATTCATTCCGGTCCTGTCACAGCTCATTCTTTTTCACCCACACATTGTAGATTTCTAGAGCAATCTCTTTAGAAGGTAGCTGCTGAGCACTTTTCTCAGATTTTTCCACAGATTCTCTGAAAATCCCAGCCTCCTGGACTAGTTCTATATTTTGGATGCTTATATCTGGCAGTAGCCCAAACAGGGCAGATTTGTCAGCTCAGCCAGGACATTAACATTCACATTGTGTCCCACCCCTTACAGACAGCATTTAAACCTCAAAAATAGCTTAACGGTGCCTGGGAGGATGTGAGAGGATATTATTTTCTCCTTTAAATAGAATGAAAAAAATATATGATATCGGAACTACCAGCATGCTCAATGATTTTTTTTTTTTAACTAGGACTTTCTAGGTGATATTAGGAACCACAATATTAAATATTTTTTTGTGCAGAGAATATTTAACAGAAATTTTGAGTTACATAACTGTTGCATCATTTGAAATAGAGAGTTGTACTGTTTTAAGCATACACAGACACTCACGAATTCTTTCCCTTCTGATTGACTAGCCTCTTCAGCTATCTGTCTCTGGATTGATCAAGAGTGATGAGCATAGGAGTAAAATTAATGTTCAGTTTTTGTTTGATCAAGTTCTGCTTTTTTTTTTTTCTTTTTTTTTTTTTTTTTTTTTTTTTTTGAAGAGGGAAAGTCAAAACAATTTCTGCTAGGCTTAACTCAGATGTTCTTCATAATTGCAACAAATCTGCAATTAATTTCATATTTGAATTATTTCAAGAAGTTCCCACTTTTATTACTGCTCTTTACCCCTCTTTTCAGCTGGTATAAAATGAGTATTTTCTCTGGTACAAGAAGGTTTGTAAGAAGTCCTGTGCATTTATGTGGCAAATAGACATACCCAATATTTGTAAATCACAGTAGTTTAATATGTAGCATAAATCTCTCTCAGCTACTATATTCCAGTTTATTTTTTCAAAAATAGATTTTTATATCTGTGTATTACCTTTTTGGAGATAATTTAGAAATGTTTTAATCTTTTTATTTTTCCCTTAGTAGCTTGATACATTTGCCCTAATTCAACTGAAAACATTTCCTTTAAGTTCAAGAGAAATTGATAAAGCTCAGTACTGAGATTAACAATGAAGTATGTCTCAGTGAAATTCTGAGAGGTTTCTTCAGTGCACTAAGGTATTTACAAATAAAATGTTCATTATGATAACTATCTAAAAAAAAAAAGAGTGAATTATTGTGTAAGATATAAGTAACTTAGATGTCTTACAAGAGTCCAAGACTGAATTCATTAATTATACATGAATATTTTATATTTAAAATATGCTACTAGAGAATGATGCAAGAGACAGCTGAAACATAGCCATGCACCACAGCTCATCCATTGTTTACTTACATGGCTGAGAAATCTAAAACAATCACTTCTCCTCGTTTCTAATAGGCTTCATCACTGTTTTCTCTTGAAAGCAGTGGTGGCCAGGAATCACAGTCAATTGGGCAATGAAAGCTTGGGTCTTCACCATGCAAATGATTTAAAGAGTGCATGCTGCGGACAAGAATTCTTTGGCATTGCAATTTCGTCTGAAGTAATGCATAAATTGATGCAATATTTCTCTTTCAGGAGAAATATGGCAGTTAATAGAAAAATAATACCTTGCTTAGGTTGCAGTGTTTTTGCAAAAGGTATCCAAGGGCTTCTGATATCAATGGTAAGATTGTTGACATCACTGGTAGACTGGATTACCAGCCATTAAAGCATTTGGTCTGTACCCTTTCCTTCATTTGAAAGACAGTAAAAAGTTGGCTAGCGTGTAAAAATAAAAAAGAAAATTCATTTTATGCAATAAATGAATAGTCTTACAGGGGCTTCTTATTTATGGAAGTTCCCTCTTTAAGGTGATAATCATCACCTTATTATCTTGACACTTCACATGAATATGTAGACTCTCCTCAAAAGATCCCCAAAATATGGAGCAAAAAATTCAGTGTTATGAGGTGAAAAACTGTGACTGAGGGAGCCATACATAATGGTTTATTGGGAATCAGAAACACTGACTCTACAGAAGAATCAAAAATTCAGAGAAAAAAAAATTTAAATATGCTCTGTATTATTATAATGGAGAAAAAAGTCTACACAATATCAAACTTCAAGCACATTTTAACTTCAAATAATATTTTATGGTGTGCTTTTTAGAGTAATCTTTCATAACTGAAAGTTTTCAAGTTAGTATAATTTTCCCCCATAACTAAGGAAAAACAAAAGCATCAGGCTTGTTTCTTTAAAAATCAAAGCCATAAGAAAGTCACAGTAGTTTCAATCCTCAGCCTGCAAGTAATAGGTTTTCCCTTTCTTTCCTAATTTTTTAGAATTATTCCTTTTTTTTTTTTTTTTTTTTTTTGGTCTGACTGGAAATCTCCTTTTGAAAAGCAGGTTGTATTTTTTCCAGGCTCTGTGCAAGGAGAGTAACAGCCCACAAGAAGTCTTATCATATGTTCAAAGCTGACTACTACTACAATAATCTTGAAATGAGAATGAAATATCATTCTTGTGAAGTCTTCCGGGATTCCTACTTTTTCTTCAGTGTAATAATTCTCTGAATGGGATGCATCCCCTGAGGTACGAGTGTATCTCCACTGATAATCTCTATGAGTTTACACAAAATAATTCATTTGTATTATTGAGAAATATATCATGAATATTCTAAGGAACATTCTTCTTAATTATCTGCAAATGGTTTTCCTTGCATGTTTATATTCTTAAGCAGAAAACATCGCTTAACATTTTGGTCCTTTTTACGTGATGTGAATTTTAAGTCACAAAAATTTGGAAGTTCTTCAGTAACCTGTCTCCATATCCAAATATCCAAATAAGGTACATATCAAATTTACACATAATTAATGTCACATTTTCTAAGCACAGTCATTTAGAAATAGATTGCTGGAAGTCTAGAACCTTTATGCACTGAGTCTTCTTAATATAAATCATAGTACTGTACCACACTTAGGTACAGATAAAGCAGCCTCAAGGATTAGAAAGGTTTAGAATCCAATCTGGCTCTTAAGCAGAAATCATAAATCACATATGAAATCCAAAATGATGTGTCTATGGATTGTTTAAAGCAGTGCTCATTCTAGAGAGAGACTGCTTTCAAAACAAGGTTTTTTTAAAAATTCCTGATTGTGGCCTTGGAGGAACCTGGCATTTCATCAAATATGGAAGAAAGCAAAACATTTACCAAATCCATATGAAACACTATTCCTATCATTTCTCTCCACAAGTAAACACTTTGCATGTTGGAAACAAAGATACATTACTGTTCAGTTTCAGTTTGATTTCAGCAAAGGAAAATAAGATACAGAAACTTACAGAGATGTGTTATTTGAATTTTGGAACCACACACATGCATGCACACACATAAAAACCTTCAATTCCATTATGTAAACAACTCTCTCTTGGTTCTAAAACAGGTCAGTTTTTGTATGAATAATACAACATATAATTAATGGGGATATATTAGCAAGGATAATAAATATTTTTCTTGCCAAACTGGAGTAGTATTAATCAGTAGATACTTTTGCCTGGTAACTACCTGAAGTTCTGATTATTCAGCTTATTTGTGCTTGAAAGTAAAAGTAGAATACTGAAGCCTTTGACCTATGGATTAACAAGCTCATGCATGCATGAGTAAGAAGACAGCTGGGGTTGAACTACAGATGTATTTGCAGTGAATTTCTAGAACATTTGTAAACGATTCTGTGAGACACAATCAAGGAGGCTTTAGAAACTAAAAATTGTAGGCCAGTTTAACAACCCGTTTAGGAATAGAATGGATAGTATAATTGCATGTGAGTTCTTCAACTCTAATGTAAATTGATGTCAAGGCAGCATATATTAGGGAAGCAGATAGAAGTGATTTGCTCATTCCATTTCTTCGTTATCATAAGAAAATATAAAACATGCTGAACAAAAAATGTCACTGACTGAGAAACTGAATGTTGACAAATCCATAATTCCTGAAAACCACAGAATCACAGAATGTCTGGGATTGGAAAGAACCTTAAGGATCACCTAGTTCCAACCCCCTACCATGGACAGGGTTTCCACCCACTTGATCAGGCTGCCAACCTGGGCTTGAACTCCTCCATCTATCTAATAAAATCCAAGTATTAGATACACGAATGAATAAATAAATAGCAACTTCAATCTATCAATAATCCACATAGTAATATCGTAAATTTGTAGCGTTTGGCTTCCCACCATCTAGGCCGAAGCGCATGCCAGGTCTGGAAGCTATATGAGCTACTGACTGAACCAGAAAGACTTAGAGTTTCAATATCATCCTCCATAAAATAAGAGAATTACCGACCACTTTTACTATTGCTCTTCCAGTAGCAATGAAAATACAAGGATAAAATGCCTGCAGCTATCTTATTTCCCTTAGAGTTCATGGTATACTGGATGAAGTCTGTTCTGAGATCAAAATTTACTTTTTACATCACAGGATTTCTTGTTGTTAATACACAATGAAGTGTAAAGCCCTTGCCACTGAAAAAATCATACAATTACCTTACTTCAACCTCATATGAGTAAAACAAAACATATTTACAACAGTGCTTCTTCAATACAGCTTTCTGGTAAGAAAGTTAACGCTGCTACTAAATTTGCTCTCAGAATGAGAGCTCTAGTAGGCATGTGATCTCTTACAAACAAATTATGAACATTTACAACAACAGATGCTTATCACTGCTGGCTAAAAGGCTCAAAACAAGAACACTGAATTTACATGAGTAATGGGTGTAGAAATAACACCTTTATATTTACAGCTAAAAAGGTGAAAATTCTGAAAGCTGGTATCAAGAGGATTTTTCTTAGCTCTCAGAATTTTCCAATACTATCTTTAAAGGAGGAGCACTGGTGAAGTCGTGCTTCAGTACTGGACTCCTGTCCTTTGAAAATGAGATATTACTGCTTTCCAAGGAAAACACTTGCACTGTAATTTGAGGAGAACTTTGACATAGAATTTCCACACAATATGTGATTAAACTGTGCACCTCATTGTCATAAGAATGTTCAAATACATGACCTAAAATCTATACATATAGAAATTTTTTCTTGCACACTGATTTCTAATTCGTGTCAAGCAGCTTGTCTACATATGAAAGGACTGGTTTTAAGACAAGGAAGAGAGATTCAAAAATTAACAAAACGTGTGGTATTGTTTTTGTTGGTTTTTTGTTTTTGTTTTTGTTTTTTTTTTACTAAATGTGGTAGTTCTTGAATCAGCATTTTCTTATTTACATGTATTGAGGAGCAGGAGACAAAAGATTTCTGAGGAAGTACTTTCCAGAAAAATAATCACCTTTTCACTGTTTCAGTATTCTTTGATAGGAGAGAAATAAGTTTTCCTCCTTTCTCAAGGACTTTAAATAACCTTAGTTTCCACTCCAATATAGAACAAAGATCAGCAGAGAGGTATCAGCTTCCGAAGTATGAGGGCATTTGCTAAGAAACTGTTAATTTTTATGTGGCCATCACAGTAAAATATCAGAGAAACACAGGATTTTGAGGTGGCTACATTGTCGAAAATTATACGGTACTTGACTATATAAAAACTATGAAAACAAAACAAAACTATAAAAACAAGAATACCTCTTGTACATAATAATTTTTTTCTTTTTCCAATTTCTTCACTGTGAAAAGGATGTGAAGGTGTTGAGGTACATCAGCTGTTGTGAAGAGTACTTTGTAATGAAATACCAAACAATAGGCCATTTTACCATACTTCATATTTAAGTATATTATTTTTCTTACATTTCTTATTCTTTGATAGAACACCCTCATGAAATCCTGAATAAGCTGGTGATTAAATCTTTAAGAGTAAGGCAAAAAGGACTAAGATGAGTACCTTTTAAACAGCTAGCACATGACTGACTACAAAAGAGACACAAATAAAAATAGAAATTATTACCTTTTAGTTATTCTGTAAAGCACTCCTAAACAAATCATCACAAATGCATATCACCTTGGATGATATGCTAAAGAAGAATTGTTTAAAATAATTTATTTTTTCTTGTTCCCTTTGCATTCATTTTGAGTAATAACTTTATTATTATGCTTTGTCTTCCATCCTTTAAAACATAAAAAATCTGGTTTCCTCTCCACCTACACCCCCCCTACAGCCAGGACACTGAGGGTGGGAAAGAGGTGGGCAGGGGACATAGTAAATACACCCAGTCTGAACCCACAAAGAATATTCCCAACCATATGGCCTCATGCTCACCCCGCTGGGAAGGAAGAAAGAACAGGGGGAACTTGCACTATGATAGCATTTGTTTCCCAAGCAACCAGTATGCATATTGAGGCCCTGCTTCCCAAGAAGTGGCTGAACATCATTTTCTATTGGGAGATAGAAAATATTTTTTTTTCCCTCCTTTACTTCCCATGGCTCTTGCTTTTTTTTTTTCCCCATTTAATTATACTACTTCTATCTGAAACCTACATATTGTTTTCTATATCCTCCATCTCATCTCCTTGCTCTGTCCTGATGAAAATGGGGAGTGAGAAAACAGGTATGTGGTACCTAGCTGCCTGTTGTGCATCAAGACCTCTTTTCTAATCAGTTAATTATGCTCATGCATATCTCAATTCTCATTCCAGCTTTTGAAATGATCCCTCCCACATCAAAATGGTTAGAAAGCTACCTGTACATGTCTGTGGCTGTAATGCTTCCAAAAGCACTTGTACTCCCAAGCCTAATCAACTCAAATTTTGGGGGCCTTAAATTCTCCTCACCTTTATTTCTGTACCTGTATCTATTCTGTTGGAGTACTCCATCATTTTTCAATCTGGCCAAAATAAGCCTGATGCTAACATTCAGAAAGATTAAAAGAAAACCTTTACAACAAGTATGGAGTACTGCACAGCAAAAATACCTTGGTAATCACCAGCGTTTACTAGGTCAAAGTACCTATTTCCTATCTTCTTGACATGGGAAAAAGCAACTGAATACTAGTAAGAAAGCAATTTGAAAGTTTAGTTTTCATTCAAGACAGTGTTTAAGCTACCATCTGTTTCAGACTCACCTCATCTCTGGTTTTACCTGGAATGCAATTAAGCATTTAACAACCTGCAGGCTTTTGATTCAGATAATCACAAGGAGGTAATGCTATTCTATTCCAGCATGATAAGCTAGCAACTTTGGGCTTTAGTAATAAATTTCTATACCTGTCTCGTTGTGGAAGTTTGTTTGTTTGTTCTCCCCTCCAAGAAGAAGTGAGACTATCCTGCCAAAAGGGCTCTGCTGCTGGCTATTGAGGCCTCTCTCCTCTAAGTCCTTTCCTCACCACCTTTTATAATCCTGCTTTTCATATACTGGTCATGGGAAATAGAGAAGCTGGATCAAACTACTTCCACCACCCATTTTGTAATTCAGTCGTGTACTTACAGAAGGTAACTTCTGACAGGAAAATCCTTATCCATATAAGCACCAGAAGGTGAACACCCGGTTCTCGTTCTGAATGGCTTTAATGCACAAGGAACCAACATACGTTCTCTACAACAAATGTTACTCCTGCAAATATATATTTTAATGAACAAAAGCTGCTTAAAATAAATTTAAAATAAACAAACAAACAAAAATCTCTCAGTATCCTTGTCTCTGTGAGCATACTTAGTTTGACTACGTTTATTTAGTGAAAAAACAAAGATAACTAATCAGTATCTGTGCTATCACTAAGATTGTTATGCTCAGAAGTCACAAATTCAGGCACAGATAGAAATTACTTCACCTCTGATGAGCTGTGTCCTTCCAGCAGATACAGAGCCAAATTTTGGACAACAGCCTGAGCTCTGTTGAATAAGTGAAACTAAATCTGCTCAGAGAAAGAATCAACAGTGACTGTTGTTTTCATTATTTTAGTAGAAAAGAATAGAGGCAAGTTCTCACTGAAAGAACATTGTGCAAAATCTTTTTCACTGAAATGTGTTCCTCTTATATCTTTTCTGTATAGTGGATTTAATCTCCAAAGCTGCCTATTTGGCATATTTCATAATAACAATTTATTTTGAATTGCTACACAAGTATATGCAATACACTGTTATTTGCAGAACAACCTGTTGTTAGGGTCAGGTTGGTTTTTTTTTTGCAAATTGCTACCATTGCATTTGGGATTGATTTATAGACATAGGAAGACTGCCAAAATCAACTTTGTACTACCCTACTGTTTTCAGAGATACACTAAGTTTGAACTGGTGTGCTCAAGAGCAGAATCGGATTATGCAGATAGAAAATTCTACTTTCTTAGACAAGAACAAAGTAGCAAACACTGAATTTATTTCAAGTTGAAAAGAAAAAGCTGTAGGAATGGAATTCAATACCTAACAAAAATACAAAATTAGAAAATGAGGAATATGACACAACCATGAAAAGTAAAAAATAATTTCAAGTACAAAAACTGTATCATTTTCTTCACAGCACATGAGTTACTCATAGACAAGTGTACATTACCAATAGATCAATCAGTGTAACTATGTGACAAGAAATCAGTTTCAGCATAGGTATGATTTGCATTTCAAGTTGAGAAACACAGCCTTAGAGAATCACAGAGCAGCTTAGGTTGGAGGGGTCGTTAAAGATCATGCAGTTCCAACCCCCCTGTCATGGGCAGAGTTGCTAACTACTTCTTATTTCTATTGTTTGTCACCAGAATTTTTAGTGGGAAAATTTCTGTTCACATTTTAAAAGGGATATTTTCTGAAAGCAGGCAATAGAGTTTTCTTTGGGTTTTTTTTGTGTGACTTTTTATTTACATATCCTGCTTTTTAAGAGTAGATCAGCAAGCCAGTTTTCATTAAAGTGCATTCAAACCTCTTTGCCTGAGTAGAGATTTTGCAAGCCTACAAGAAAGTGACTGTGTACTTCTCTACATAGGGAGTTTGTGGGGAGTCAGGAAATAATTTAATTAGAACTCTTCCCTCCTGTGATAGTGAGGGAATGAGAAGTATAGATGGAGATCAAATTTAGTGTACAGAATGCCTAACAGGATCTGGTCCTAGGAGCTGGTACAAGATCTACTGCAGCCCTATTGAGGTCACTGGGTTTTGGTTGTTTTATTTTGAAAGCAGATATATAACTGAGCATAAAAGTGAAAATATCCTCTTTTACAAGGCTGAGAGCTTGTCAGTGACCTTTCTTAAAAATAAAGGCCTAGCCACTGTCACAGATGCAGCAGAACTAGTGGTAACAAATAAGATTTGAAATGCTTTCTGCCCAACACTAAATACAGCAGATTCAGTATGGGTTAAGCACTGAGCTTTAAGACACTGTAAATGAGAGACAAATTGTCTTCAACTTCAGAAAAGAGACTGCTTTTCCTTTCCAAAGACAGCTGTTCAGAATCTGGAGGGATGCTTGCCTGTCTTGACTTCAGCTTTTTTTATCCAGAGTGGCAAAGAATTTTAATAGCATAAGGTAACAGCAGTTAATCAAGTGGAGTTCCAGAAGTGGAGGAAAGATAAACAAGCAGGATTTTCTTTCTGTAGATATTCTGGAATTGTGAGTATGTAGATAAAATTCTGAAATTGACTTGGATGGATTTTTAGCTTTCCTCTGATTTTTACATGGAATTATATAAGAAATAATTACATAAGAAAATAAAAATTGCAGATGTTGCTTTTACACGTAGCCAAGAGCTGTCAGTGCAAAGCAGATTACTAAAAAATGGATGCAACTGTCCTTTCCAGAGTATTTTCTCACATGTGTCACAGATCAGAGGTGAAAAGTGTATACACATCCTTCTGTGACAAAAACCAACCAGTCCAGCACTAGTAGAATGAGGGATCATTTGGCCAGAAAGGGGTACACTAATATTTTCTGATACTGCAGGCAGAACTCAATGCTTGAATTCATGAATAGGTGGCATGGTTCAAGGCATGGGCTAAATTATCTGTGTTCTGCTGTGCTTGCAATAAAATTCTTAATTGCAAACAATTTTAGAGCACTTTATTTAAGTTTTTGAACTTTTTCAAAAAGTGAAGAAACAAAGTGTGTTTGTTTTTACTAAATGACCTATCTTGTTGTTAAACAAAATCCCATTTTGAACCTCAAAATTTCCACTTCACTTATGTCCACAAAATGTTGACTGTCCCATCGTAAGTGTTGTAGTAGGAATTACTTGATCCTGATATAATGCTAAAACCTCATCTCCACCTAGCCACAGAGGCCTGAGCCATCAAAGAATGGCAAGACTTTTCCATCTTAATATCTCCTACACTTAAAACATCTGAAGCATTATGTGATTCCAGAAGTACTACCTTAGTCAGAGTTCAATCTCAGCTGGAAAAAATATATAACTTCTATTAAAATTCACAAATAGATTGGCCTTTCCTTCCATTTAAATTGTGCTCCAATTCTCCGTTTTGTAATTTCAGCTTTTCCTTATCTAAGAACTAAGTATGCTCTTTACAGTATCACTTAAGGCAGAAATTTCATATGAACATAGGGTGAATGGCCCAGAGGATATGTGCAATAACATTTCAGCAAAACAACTTGTGAGAAAAGAACTACCACAACCCAAAATGTGCTGTTCAAATTGTTTAAAGTGCTTTAAAGTACCTTTGTACTTTACTTGAGGTTAAATACCAAAATGATAAAGATTTTATTGTACTTTGTCTAGAGCATCATCAATCCCTTAAGTATTTTTTCTGCAGTTTAAACCTTTCATCCTCATACTCATTCTCCTTGGATTTCACTTAAATGTTCCCTTTTCCTTCAAGCAATTTCTTCTAATTACTCCTTAAGTTAAAGGCAAGATTCACCTTCCACAGCATTTAATAAATTTCACTAAAGTACCAGAACACACAGGAAAAAAGACAGCTTTTTGGAATTCAAGATTTGCATGTCTAATTGCAGTGGAATTTTTCCTGTCTTTTATTTTTGATTTGAAGTGACTTGGGTGGCACGGTTACCTCCTTGGACCTAGATATTGATGATGGATTGAAATTCTTGGAAAAAGAGCCTGTCATTCCATTCTTTTAGATTATCTTTCTCCCAGAAATGTAGATAAAATGAGTTTCACGAAGAAAATATCCAGACTGTAAGTCTGGATATTTTCCTCCATGACAAAATCATAAGAACTGGTTGTCATATGTAATTGTATGACAATATGTCATGTTGAAACACCAGTGTCAAAAGGAAGAATAAGCATAGACAAAATTAGAAACTCTTAATAACTCCCAACTGGTTTACCTTAGCTGGTCTCCTTTGTGTCTCTAGAAAATAATGGAACTGAAATACAAAGTACTTTTCAATCCGATGCGCAACTACTTGCTCCTCTACAGAGCAGCTCAGATGGCAAGC
This sequence comes from Lagopus leucura, assembly GCF_019238085.1. Taxonomy (NCBI): domain Eukaryota; kingdom Metazoa; phylum Chordata; class Aves; order Galliformes; family Phasianidae; genus Lagopus; species Lagopus leucura. The sequence goes on from NW_024962252.1 coordinate 91,977,398, forward strand.
ATGTCCTCCAGAGTCCAGAGGCAGAAAGAGTTATCTATTCTTATTCTCTGTATCTTTCTGAACACATTGTTCATGATTAAAAATAGTAAGAAATTATCATAATTCATTTTCACAATATGTATTATTCTTTTCCAAGATATTTGTAGCACAAAGATTTTTTACTTCCTTCTAGGTTTAGAGGGAAAGGAAAAAGGCTTCTGTGTCAAGTGCCCTCAGCAATACAAACAAAGGAACAAACTCATCATTGGCAATAGGAAATTACTTCTTAAAAGCCTTTCTGGAGGCAGACAACTGAGCCTCAAGTGGCAATCCTTAAAATCTGCTGCCTACATAGCTGTTCTAATCCACTTAGCCTTTTTTGGAAGGTAGCAACCTGAAATTCTTGTGTCAAAACCCTGAGAGCAATCTCTCTTAAACTGTTCCTCTACACAGCAGTATAACTCAATAGCACCACCGTTAACATACATTTATTAGCTCTGTAGAGGTGACTAATTATGTTTGATTATACACAAAAAATTGTCTGAATTTGTAGAGAAACTGGCCAACACCTATATAAATGTATGCTTCTAATTTGAATCAGGCTGGAGTCCTTAAAATTTTGAAATCATTTAACATATCATGAAAACATATAAGAAATGAGAAAAGACATAGTATTTGAGAATATTACACAATGTACTGTAATAGACACCTCTGTGACTAATGAGCTTGTACAAGAACTACAGCCGTTTTTAATTACATCATTAAAGTTTCGAGGAAAATAAATTCAGAAAGTATTGTTAAAATGTCAAGAGCATTAGAAAGAGACATGGAAAAAGGCGTTTTTTTTTTCATTTCAATTTATGACCTGTCAGCCCTTGAATTTACACATCCACTTTCGTTGTGCTACAATAAAGCCTCAATGAATTTCTAGTGCTGGTGCTTTTCTACAAGTGGAATGTGGTGAGTTCTTTAATCCTAACTCTAAATTAAACTTGTTTGAATTATGTGGTTAATCAATTTACACAGTTATCCTTAGGACAGATACTTCTGACAAACTCCAACTAACATTTCTATTCTTAAAATAACTAATTCAGAATAATTGTTTCTACATCTGTTCATTACTTCCCACGCTTTTTTTTCCCATTCATATCTGACAAGGGAAGAGGTGAAGAGGCAACACAGTGCTGTAAGCATTGATGGATCCTCTGATGATAGGACAGATCAGTACTTTTATCTATTCTTCTATAGCTACTGTAAATATACTATGTTCTTCTTCACATGCTGCAGCATAATGGGAAATTCCTGAGATTCTCAGAATAGTCTTTAGAAAGGTTGTATGAGCTCAGAGTTCATCAGTATGAGTTTAAATTACGTGTAGTAATATAGACTATGTGCACACTAACATTACACCTGTTCAGTTTTAGCTGTTTTTGGAACAGGCAGTCTGTCACAAACTGACAGAACTCCTCCAGTACATTTAAATACAATTAAAGATTATCATATCTTCTGTAATTTTCATTTGCAGAATTTCATCAGTGTCATAATCAAACTAGTAAATTCACTTTCAAATTATTATTTGTTTCTGTTTGGGTCATGTTACAGAGCAAGGACGATCCAAATAAGAAAGTAGAATGGAATTAGGAGATGTGCTGAAATATGAAGTCAGCATTATCAAGTAATGTAAGTCTTAGTATGTTATCCTGGAGAGCGGGGATTAAACCTGATGAGTGACTAGTTGAAATATTATTACTAATCCATTTCTAAAATTGCATCAGAATGTCAAAATCTAAGGATCACAGGCAAATGCCTGAATATCTTAGTTCAGCGAAACATCAACTGATCTGATACATGTATTTAAAATATATTATACAACATTAGTTCAGTTGCTGTATTCTTGCAAAACAATTCTGTTTGTTCTACGCCATAGTTTAACTATATTTCACTGTACACAGCATATATACTGTTGAAAATACACATTTGCTGACTTGTTAAAATCTATTGTACTTTCAAAAGGCATTCTGAGACATTACCTTTGACAGTAACTCTAAATCATTTTCTGCTTATACCAGCTTACACAGTTCTGACCTGCATTTAACTCATCACATCTTAACTTTCCAAACACACATGCAGTATTTTTCTCCAAGTGTTCAATAACGTATCAGCCAACATGCCATGGGATCTATGATCCCAAGGAGACCAAACTGCAGAAACATATTTTTAAAGGTTTTTTAAGTTTTTGTAATGGTATAACAACCTGAAACTAAATGAAAGTATTAGCAATTTTAATTAATTTCACCATGAAGAATAGCAAGACGTAATTTTTTTGCTTGTTTTCTATTGTTTCTGGAATGTGTATAAACCAGAGTTGGTAGCATAATCCAGTGACAGGGATAGCATTGTTGTAATAACTCATAAATTAATGAGCTACTAGAAAGAAGTATTTAGTGTGACATGCTGTTTTCATTATTGATTTTTTTAATCTCATATAGAAGTCAGTGAAAATAAGGCAGTTCAGACTTGTAATGTTGATTTCATGTTGATAATTTATACTCTATACCTGAAATAACTTAGTTTCATCTGCAGAAACTCATCAGTGTTTGGCTTTCTATAATTAAGAGTTACAACCTCGAATTATTTGTTAGAGCTTCTGTTTTGATTTTGTTTTGATTCACCAAGGATGGAAAAATAACATAAATAATTCTCAACTCATTTTTCGCATATTATATATGTAAAACTAAATATAATATCTTACTGATGTCTTATTAGACGTAAATCTCTTTGTACAAACAGCGAATTCAAAACAACAAATAAGAAAAATATGTCCCGGTCCATCTGTGCCATATTTTCAGAGACAAATTTGATTTTAAATTTACTGGAGAGAGAAATACTCTCTTGGGATAGTCTCAAGTTCATTGAGACATTAGAGGAAGGAAGAAAGAATCAAACAACGTGAATATTTGTACCCACGTTTTGTCAGTGCAACTCAGGTCTTGTGTTAAGGAAAAGTCTTTTGCCAAATAGCGCTTTAACTGTGCATTTTTACTATGTTGTTTTCCCTGAAAACTGGGGTGATTTTGTAGTTCCAGTGAAGCCAATGAAAGTTTTATCGTTGTTTTTAAGATCAGGATTTAACTTTTCAACTTCTATATATGTTTTCTACATATCTCCATTTCTCCTCTCCTGTTTTTTGCTAGAATTGCTGAGGTTCTTGGGGAAGCCTTCAAACTGTATTAAAAAAAAAAAAAAAAAAATTGAAAATAATTCACACAACTAATTTTATGTATGAAGCCGAATTCAGAGTAATGGAATGGCTGCTTAACAAGGCATGTCATGTTCAGGTATTAGAATTCTACTTTTCTTGTACCTCAATTCTGTCTTTTAATGAAGGACAGTGGAGATATTTTTCCAAGACTTTTCAGGAAATATTCCACAATGTGAAACCTCCAGGCATATGTGAAAAATCCTGATAAGACGTTAAAGTTTCTCATCTAACTTCCAAAGAGAAAAGCTCTATATTGAAATCCTTATTTAATGTTTAAAATCCATCTACTGAGCAATGTCGTTAATAGACATTTCCTGTTCCTGGATCATCTGGCCTCTTTTAGCTAAAATTGCTCAGTGTTAAACTTCGCCTTTATTAAGAGCCACAGGATGACTCAGATTGGAAGGGACCTCAGCATACCATCCTCTAGGCACACTAATTTACAGCTCATAGTGGTATCTCTATACGCATGTAATATTCAGTACTATGGCCATTCTGCTCTTCTAACCGGGAATCCTGAAATAATTCTCTCATTACATAGGTGTGCACAGTTAAATTTTAAAAAGGAATCAGGATGAAAATTCATTTGAAATTGAAATTACTGGCACTAACACGTTTCAAATCATGTACTGAAATATGTTGGAATTAATTATATTGCTATTTGACTGTTAATGTTGTTTTGTTGTTGATATTTTTCTATCATGATATACTTTGTTCTATGTGATGAAAAAGTGGGAGCAGCTGCATGTACTGGAAAACTCAAATGATTTTGCTCTAGTCTCAGTATTGTTATGTGAACCAAACTACCATTATACCTGGCAAGTTAAACCAGTTTCACTGCCAAGCTGCTGGTAATTTTACTGCATTAGTAATAAGATAAAAGAAATATAGATGATGACATGAAGTTTTTCTGTATAAGCAAATGGTCAACCTGGCCAGCATATGAGCAATGGTTATTATTTGTTTTTTGCACAGGAAACACTCGATTTCAAAATTGTTAATTTACCGGGGGATAGGAAAAATCCTAAAGTTTTTGCAAAGCCTAATACTTACTGTATCTCAGTCTTTCCTTAAAAAGGGAAAATCAGTTCTGCAGCATTCATATTCTTATCAAGAGTCAATACATGGGATATTAATTTTTTCCATTGAGAACTATCTATGCAGGAGACTCATTTGTAATATCTGACAGTGAAAAAGTAGCTCTTGAATACATGTCATCATTTACCCGCAATGTATGCCTGTCCCTGTAAGACAGAGTGATGTTCTATATGACAGTTTTCCAAATAAATCTGATTCCATTCTGTCTTGTAGTCGTTGTATTTCTCTGTGCTGTCTATTAAGACTTGCCAAAAAAAATCAATTATTTTCAGCAGTGACCACGCTGTGTTCTGATTAGAAAGGAAATAGTAGAGGAATTAATGGTTTTGAGGTAATAAAACCAAAACCCTTCTCATGCTCCACTGCATTAATCAAATCTTACTTTTCAAGACATAATTCAGATAATTAATCTGTTGTTACTGGTTGCATTCATTATAGCCACTGTTGTATCATTTATATTAAAAATACAAATATGGTTTTAACAAATGATGGTATTTCAAAACTTGGCTAGTGACAGATAGTTCCATTAGTGACAGCAAATAATTGGATACTGATAAAGTACAGCACAGACTTGGGTGAAAGAACCCCACTTCACAGAATAAACAGCACTCAACTTCTGCATCACCTCAGTCCTTCAATGCCTGTAATTTGTATTCTCCACACAGTTTCCAATCAGCATGAGTTTTATACATCACTTTTAGCTGGTCTATCTCAGTAAACTGTGACCATCTCCATAGCTAACCAGCAGCAACAACAGCATACTGAAGCAGAAATACAGCGAAATGTGTGATAAATGTTTTGGATTTGCAGGAAATCAGAATGATAATTTTCTAGTGACTTCAGCAAAGAAGGGCCCTGCAGCCCTTTATGTTAAAACTTTACATTAAAACTGTATTTTCATATTTTTTTTTTAATAATAAATTCTCACTCATTTCATGGAAAGCAAAAATTCTGATGAAAAAAAGGAACACTTATGAATACTTTTGCAGGGTATAGTTTAAAGATAGACACATAAATGTGGGAATGATTCTTACTCTGTACAGGACGCAGGGAGGAGCACAAACAGAAGTACCAGAGATTCATGGAAGAAAAAGCAGCCAAACAAGTTTGAGTTCAGGAGGATTTGTACATTCATAAATAATCATCTAGCCAAGAGGTGAGAAGAAGTCCGGGAGTGAAATCCTCTGCTTTATTCAAAGAAATTACCTGGAAAAAGCTTTCCAACAGACTTTCTGTGGATTTACAATATAACTAGATACTAGGAAAGTATCATTTAACTACTTATATTAAATGGAACAGATTAATTAAGAAAGGATCCAAGCAATTTAGAAGTGAATTTGGACTCAAGGAAAACGATTTGAACTTGAATACTTCACCCTGCAGTCACCTGCTGGACCACAGATGTAGGACATTTTCTCATTATGAATTAAAGTCTGACTTTCAAATAAATAAATAAACAAGAAAAGAAAAAATATCTAAAATATTTTGAGTTTCGGTAGCTGCTCTGATTATAATTATCCTTATACATTTTCCTTATACTTCCAGATATCAACATCTAACGGGAGGGGTAGAAGTTCCAATCAAGGAAATAACAGAAACCAGCTGAGACATGCTTCTTAAGTAATTTCCCATTTAAAAATGCAACTGATCTGTATCAGCCTTTCTGAACCAGCAGATAAGAATACAAATACAGATTTTGCATCAGCAGTCTTCCCTTTTCTTTTTTCTTTCTTTTCTTTTCTTATTGCTTGAAGTCATCTGATCAGTTTTATATTATCCTGGAGCAACATAAAATACGACGCACAGAATTACTTATTCAGAAGTGGATTCTTATTCCCTATGCTCTACAATACTTTATGCTATTTCAGTTATTTCACTTCACTCTTTTCCTTATGAACACAGTCAAACAAGGCACACTGGTGGCACAAATACTGGGTTAAGGGGTTGTGACCTACTTTCAACTCCCTGTTTCTTTGCTCAGATGGCCACCGCCATATTGCAGCACATGCACAGTCTCTTCCTGTTCCAGTTCTGTCAAACGGTCTGAATTTAAAAAACAAACAAACAAAAAACTACAGATGGAACGAGAGTGAAGCAGATGCACAGTTAAGCTGTCAGATCCAAAGGGTGATAAATTCCACCTTACGAAGGCAGAGGGTATAAAAGGAGACAGCAACAAGACACTCAAGGCTGTGATCTAGCGAGCTGTTCAGCTGCAGTCAGAAGAGCATCTCTGGTCACACTCTCAGATGTGCACTTCTGTGGTTTTGCCATGATATCTGCAGTCCCTGGCGAAAATTTTCAAATTTGCAGTATAATGAACATTACAAAGGTCTTAACTACTTCCACAATAAATCTAGATCCACGCCACCAATCTGTCTTTAGATTTTTTTAATTGTATTCTTCATTTGTATATATTATTTGCAGAATAAAAGATTAATCAATAGGGTGAATTTCATTTTCAGAACTGAAATTACCAAAGCTATTACAATTTTGAGCCACTGAGACTTTGCTCCACTGTATTAACAACTTTCATCAAATTATTGATAACCATACAGAGAGAACAGATAAAAGTTTCATTTATAAAGCCAAAGAAGAAATATGTCTCATCTACTTTTCTAGACATTAGGAAAACTTTCCAAACAGAAATGATGACTAAAATTATTTCCTGTGTTCCATGCCTACTTTCCCTTGTGTATTAATTACTCTTCCATGCTTATCTGATACCAGTCTGCTTTTAAATCACTAATTAAAATATGAAATGTGGAATGCTATTTTTAAGCGCAGAATTCTATTGTTTCATCCAGCTGAATTATTCCTTCCATATTCAAAGAGGAGTTACCACACATTTCAGATCTTAAGACACTGAGCAAATAGCACTAGCTTTCAGATCACCTTTCAAAACAAAGCTTTTTCCTCGGTTGCAGTTTCCATCTCAACAGATAACCAAAAATCACTGTCCTCTGGGAACTATCCTGATCTAATTTGCAATGCTGGGGCATGACCACAAATACAGCCATGTTAATCTCATCTACATTCAAAACACGGGGAAAAGACTGTTTCGGAAAGAAAGATTCTTTTTTTTTCTTGCCCCTGTACAATTTTCCTGTGTCTCTGCTCTGCTTAACTGATTATTCTGGATGTTCATTTTCTTGTACCAAAAAGCCTCCATCAAAAATGTATTTACAAAATACTTTCCTTCCACAGGATCTTTCAAACCACGCTGTCGGATGCTTGCTCCAAATGAGGCATTGTTACTCAGTAAATATCAGTAAAGATGACTCTAAAGAGTCTTTCATTAGTATTTTTGCAGGATTACACGGACACAGTGCAAGCAGGAGATTATAAAATACATTAAGAAAATGAAGTCTGAAAATTGTAAGACAGTAAATCAGATCCATTAGAATCAACAGATTTTCAAGAAATATCACCAATTCCCTGCTGTTTAACAGACTTGGTATTCACAGTGGGGGATCTACATGGTCAAACAGCCCATCAGGCAATAGATAATATCCTGACTAAAATCCGTTTAAATCATCTACATATATTTTGTGTGCATAAGATTAAAAAAAAAAAAAAAAAAAAAAGAAAGAAACAAAAACAACCTTACAGCTGTAACTACAACTTTGTGAAGTGAAAGCTAAGCTGTCAATACTAGCATTGAACAAGAAGGTACTTTTGCAATATACCTCCAGGCTGTTAGAAATGACAAAGGTACCTGAATTATCTGTTTTTGTAAAGTGCTATGATCAGTTGGAGACTTTTTGTTTGGTAATAAATAAATAATACATTGAAGTATTTAGCAAAACTCTATACTAAAAATATTTTTAAAATTTGACATCTTAAGAATATTTATAATAACAAATGAACCCACAGCAAACTAGGCTCAATTATGTTCATCACAGAATGAAAACTGAGGATCTTAAAAAGAAAGTCATTGGTGTGAAATTTATTTTGTGACAGGAGCTTTCTCTTGTGCGAAAGTGAGTAAACAAGAAGGAATTCAACATTTGTGTCAGATTCATTCTGGGCAAGGTCAATAACAGCCTCTCATGGTAAATCCCAGAAAGTGAAAAATCAAGTAGATCCAGAAAGAATTGCGCCATAGCAGCTGATACTGAAATATCAGTATCAGTGAAATATGCTCACCTCTATGAGGTCTTCATTTTCACAGTCACAGACAGAGATTTTCTAACCTTTTGTTACATGTTACGGCTTTGCACAAACTTGAGCTACAACTTGTGTATTTTTTTCAAAGAATGAAGACTATAAGGAAATAAGCCAATGAGCCACATACAAATTCACATTGGGTCTTCTTGACCCAATTTGGGTCACATTTTGGACACATATTTGGACTCATTCAGATGCCCCAAAATATTCTGTGGTGACAGAAATATATGTTATCTTCTGGGCATAAGAGAGCACAAAACTCTTATCCTGTCACTCTTTCTCTGTCTTGCTTCTAACTATATAGTCTAGTTTCCAAAGGCAAGCTCCTGTCAGGTCAGAAGAAAAACATTTTTTTTTATCCAGTGCACTCATCTCCCCGTACCACATTGTTTTACTTCGGGTCATACTGAACTATATCAAAGTACAGGCTGTCACACACATTTGCAATATGCTGTAGCACATCATTAGTGGATACAGACGCTCAGACTAAGGACAAGCTTGTGTATATACATATGTACACAGAAAGATAACTGGATGTGATCTTTGCAGTTCACCCAGCTACAGGTTGGTTACACAAAGATCACTCCAGGGATATATAAATATAATAGAAAAGATCCATACACCATCTCAACTTCCCTTGTACCTGTCTGACACTGTCAACTTGCACAAAACCCAGCTGCACAGAAATATTATTGTATGTGTATCTATCTTTGCAAATTTCCTTTTAATAATACAGACAAGCAAAGGGATTTCAACTTTTTAGAGTCTTATTCTTTTCAACTTGTTGTCATGGATACTACATCTTCTCCTTTTTCCCTTTTTCCCATCATCGTATCTGTCTTTTGCGTGCTGGTGTCCATGGTGACATCCTGCTATCAGCACACATTGCATGTCTCAACTTCCACATTTTTTACAATGGTCTCAGGTATTTAAAGGAGTTTCCCCTATATGACTAACATTATTGCATATTAATCTCTCTTTACTAGGAGAAAAGAAAGAAAAAAAAAAAAAAAAAAAAAAAAAAAACAGTTTGTGTACTTATGCAATATTTTCAGTTTTATTCACTTCAATAAACTCAGAAGTTGCAACATCTTATTTTCAGGATGGCCTCTGGGGACAGCTGCCATACATTCAATCCATCACACAGGCAAAGGAGGATGCAGAGAAATCAGGCAAGTGTTTATGCATCAAAATATAATTGGCTGAAATTTCAGAGATGCTGAACTTCAAAAGTAGATAGTGTGAGCAATCAGGTCAGAGAAAGATATTCCAGAATCTGAGAAAAGTAAGACTGCACATTTCAGAAATGCATATTTCCTCCTAAAGTCACATAATAAAAAATTAAAAAAAAAAAAAGAAAAAAAAAGAAAAAAAAAAGAAAAAGATGGATAGGAAAAATAAAAGAAGGAACAAAGGAAAAAATGAAAAAAGGAAATAAGGAAAAAAAAATCAATTAAACAGTGATACATAGGATTTCATTATTTATTTTCTATTTCTTAGACCCTCTTTTCAAAGGATCCAGCATGCACACTCTGGGGATGAAGAACCTACCACTCAGAACATGCCTGAAGATCCTCCTTGAACTTCTGTTGCTATGAATGCATACCTTGTTTTAATGATTTGGACTTTAAAGGAACTGTGTAGAGTTATATCAGTCTTTGCTTAGTATAAGGTCTAGAAAATTTTAGCTTGTAGAAAAAAATATTTTCTGATACACTTCTGAGCAGTATATCAGTGGTAATAATGGTAATCAATAATGACAAAGCCTCTGATACCTTCAGTAGGGCCAGGATCCTGAGCAGCACTGCAAATTTATAGTGAGTGAAACCGAAGCTGAGCAGAAAGTCAGTAAAAGCTCTAGGCTTACCAAAGCTGCACAGAAACCTTAAAACAGAGCAGAAGTGAATCGCTATATTGGATTTTACCAGATGGTTGCTTTCTAACGCTCCCCTGAGTATTTGTGATAGGGATCCTATCAAATTGTTGTAGTCAACATGTAAAGAAATCATTCAGATCTTTATCTTGATGCAATAAAGTAACTCAAATAAAAGATGCTTATATGAAATCATATTTGTTGGAGTACAAGTGTAGGATTTCTTAAGTATATGATATTCACAGGAAGCTTTCCCTAGTGCTATGAGTTGCAGAAATTCAGCCACGGGTACTGTGAATCACTGACTTGGTAGTACCTCCCTGAGATGCAGTTCAGAAACATCTCCCTAATTTCCTCCACTTGTTTTTCCATCTCCCCAGGAGGGAACTATCCTAACTTGCCTGCTCAGTACACTGAGATCTGAAAACTGGCTGCTAATTACCTTGCATTTCAATTCTCAGCTTAACGGGTGATCTGGGAAATCAAGCCATGGTCTCATATGCACAATACGATCAATAAGCTACCACCTAGACTGCTGTGACATGATTCTAGTGTTTGCTGTTATATAGCACATTTGACTCTGGGTTGCTCCGAAATTCTGATGATCATGTACAGTGAAGTTATGCAGACTATTTGGTCAGATGTACCCTTATTCTGAAGGAAAACAAAACAAAAAACAAAACAAAACCCAAAACAATAGCAACAACAACCAAACCACAAATGTACTCTTAATAGCTATAGATAAGTGATTCCAGTACAGCTTCTAGCTAATGCAAAAAAAAAGTTTTGCAGTTTATCTTTCCCTGATTTTTAAAAAGGTGGGGAGGAGCACACGTAAGTTATGGCTGTTGCCTTATCTAATATTCAATAAACCTTTTTAAAATAATAAAAGGACAGTAAAAATCTACACAGACTAAAGAGAAAAATGCTGGGAAACTATACAGGAAGAATTCTTTTTTTTTCATATGGAATAGTACAGTCCTATTGAATGAAACATACTTGAGTAAACTAGCACCAGTATGGTGTGCAGTACATGTTCCCCCAATAACTAATAATGAAGAGCTGAGACTATAAAAAAATTTCATCAAATTTATGTTATAAAACAGCCTGTACATAAACATATGAAACCTGTAGTTTTTGGAGGATATTTGGGACAAATCAGTAAGCAAAATAAATGTGAATCTTGAAGTATTCTTTTGATTTTGCAGTGGAGAAGAACCATGAAGTAAAAAAGAACACTTACAAGACAATACAAAGTAGTTCCCACATTGTAGAGGGGAATTAGTTTTAGAAAGGATTAGATTTAACTGGGTTAAAAATTAAATGCTATTACTGGCAAAATATTGTATAATTATGGACCAAAAAGGCAGGTTTATGCATTTTGTTTCATAGTTTGTTATCTTTCAAGCATTTTCTGGCACATCTCAATTCTATTATAATGATTTAAAATTAAAATCCTTTATTTGTGATCTCCGTATCTACTCCCATACTTACATCTTAAGCCTTTCTATCACTAAGGTCATTATCTGATCCTTCCAGCTTATCCTCTCTGAAACATTAAAGCTCTTATCTAGTGATCTATCACAGGGTCACACATCTGTCCAAAAACGTGATAGCCTTGACTGAAAAAAAAATAATAACTCTTTTGCTCATAGTTCCCTTCATCACCAGTGATGCTTACATGTTATCCAGCAATTATTTTTGGCAGTGGAGTATTGGTTTTGATGTACATCTCTTCTAAGCGAGATCCATACCAGAACTATCAAAAAGAGCAAAACTGTGAGCAAGTCACTGGAAAAAAGGAACAATAATTTACTTCCATGCTATTATTCCATGCTTCTCTGAATGCTGAATACTTGCTCTTCATTAGTCTAAACTTTGGGCATACCCATGACATTCAGGAAATGTAAAACAGCAACTTGTCTTGTTCAGCTGAATAAAGCTACCAGCATATTATGAACTGCTTTCTTTTTGTAGTTCTCTATATCTAATCAGTGCAGGTGGCCCAAAATCTGCCTGGGGAGGGTTTTTTATTTGCTTCTGGTTATAACATGACAGTTTGAAGAAACAATCAGTTCCAAGTAATATTTGTCCATTAGAGCTCCAGAATGTTTTAGGAAATAAATTTACCTGTTTACTTCCTTACACATTACTTCCTTTTAAAGAACAACTCAAAAGATTTGGCAAAGCTCTAGGCACCCTAATGTACCATTAATAATTCAGTTAAATCACAGTAGCATTAAAATAACAAATTCAAAGAGAATTCAGCCAGACAGCTGGCTCTCAGCAACTGGATACATTTCTGTGACACAATAGATCCAGATAATTTCTGGATCACATTTTGGCACTTACAACTTGATACGCCCTGGGAAGGAATACATACACTTGAGATCATCCTTTTTCAATTACCCTGCTGAAAGACCTTCAGTAACAAACTCATGTTTAAACTAATGATCTTTTTAAAAGAGAAACTGCTAAGTTTATATGTCTTTATTTTTGATTCATAAAAAAATATATTTTTTCCCAGCAGGAATATCGCTTAAATATTTCCATTATCTGCAGTGGTTTTAGCTCCCATGAACATAATTGTCACAAACCACTGTAATCACAGACTCCCTACGAGCCCTGACAGATAGGTACCATATAGGTACCAGGGAGCTATAACCTAACCTAAGACCGTTATAGAAAAAAGAATGAAAAAACAATTACTAAATTGCAGTTTCAGAAAGCACTAAAGTAACTTTGCAAAACAAAATAATTTGGGCTTAAATGTCTGATAGACATTTATTCTTTTGGAAAGAGTATCTGACCAGCAGTATTTTGAAGACATGTAGACCAAACCATTGAAGAAACTGTGACTTTTGCAGAGCTAAGACAGATTTTCTTTTTTCCTGAAAAATTCATTTAGCTTTGTACTTTCTACCTGTATTTTCTGTGTGTGTAAGAAATGGTTTTTTGTTTGTTTGTTTGTTTGTTTGTTTCTCTCCTGCTTCCATTTGGAAGACAATTAACTAAAGCTAAACTCCTTCCACGCTCTGGACAGCTGATGATTACTGATACAAACTTGCTTAGAAATATTTCCAGTTGAACATTACAATGGCACTGTTCTAATCCCTGTGAAGCAAGTCAACTACTATTTAACAGAAAACTTGTTTAACCATGGATTGTAAACTTAAATGTGGGAAGGCAGGGCATAAAACATTGCAGTAAATTCAGGATAATATACTTCTGGTTTTGTTTTGTTTTGTTTTGTTTTTTTTAAAGGAGAAAAATGCTTAACACTGGCACAGATTTCAGGGCTCTTAAGGTAAACTTATGAATTGTAAATGTGTGTACTAGAAATGTTTGTTTAGAGTAGTCTTGTATCATCTACGGCCTCAAAGCTTGCTTCCCACTGTCCTGTTGAATGTTTGCCTGGTTCAGTACATACTTATATGAAAGCTGAGTGGAAGCTGATTTGTATATTTAATGCATAATTGCTTTTAAATAGTAATAAAACCTTTTAAAAACATTAACTGTGCAATTGCACTGTAATAAGACAGCTTTCAGACTCCTATCTTCTATTTCTTTGAATTTAAATTCCTATTGATGATGCAATAACTACAGCTACATAATTAGACCTCATTTTGGAAGTTCTGTGTACAGAGTTGTGCCGCAGCTCTTAGCACTTCCAGATGAAGCCAGAAGATACTGGCTTCAGTATCTTCGTCAGTGCTGTCTGGAGCACTCAGCAATTCAGACCATCTTCTCCAACAGCACTCGTAGCTGCAGTGCTGTGCAGCTGGATTTCAGAGGCTACAATTTACAGTCCTGGTTTGGCCTGAGAAATTTGGTATTTCCATATCCAACAGCCTTCTTGTTGATGAAAGGTCACTGTAGGATGTGCTTGTGTTTATTCTTTCCTGTGTTTTTTTCCACTTTACTTTAGAAACATAAAACCTTGTTTTCCAAATTGTGAAGCAGAAACAATACATTTATAGGATATTTTAAATGGTAAGCCTGAATAGCACATGGGACTAATACAGGACGTGGAGAACCAGCTAGTCAAATTTTTGAAGGGGTATTTCACTTGATATGCAACCATAGCAGGTGGGAACATTTTAACAACACCTAGTGAGGAAAATTGCAACACTTGCAGGACTTGCTAAGAGAAACAAGAAGCAAGTTTTTGCTATCATCCTGTCTCCATTTCTCCAGAAGTATCCAGCTCACTGTAGATTTTCTTCCTACACAAAATTTCAAATTTAGATCTGAATGTTGATATTCCAAAAGTCAAGAATCACTATCAGGTCATGCACAGACACCATCTTGTATTTTTTTTGACCACTTCAAGAGAGTGGTGTGCTGCTGCTTAGCTGCCCATCAGTGTTTAAACAACACATCTAAAAGAAGTCATAAGCCAGAGCCCTCCCCACTTAGCTACATCTTGAGCAGGGAAAGACATGTTTTCTGCCATGTAAAAGAAATGTTATTGTTCTAAAGGTTTTCTTATGCATGTCGGATAGCAATTCTGTTAATATGCATGCATCTTTTTTCAAAGCCTACCAATCTCAGATCATCAGAATTCTGACAGACTCATTCTTCCTTGCCCTTCACTCTCTTTTACCTAGTGCTCTTGTGCTGTCCTAAGGGCTTCTTCTGGCTGAATACTAGCAGACAGACCTTTTAGTGGGGTCTTATACACAGACTACACTTCGAATGGGACTGCTGCTCTTGATGGCGCCTCTCAAAACTGCCTTCTTACTTTTATGCTCATACACTCTATGTTCATATGCACTGACCATAACAATGCTGTTGGCAATTACGAAGTAATAAAAACCTTTTCCACCAACAGTTATTAATCCATTGGAAAATGATGTCAAACATGAAAGCAGTCTACAAGAACCACATGCTTTTCAAGCTCAACCATTATGCTAATGTATATTTCTGTTGCTTATTTTGTTTCTATTCTCCTTATTCCCATGGGCAGCTAAGCCACTCAAGGAAATAAACTGTAATACAAACAGACACAAAAAATTTACCTACTAGCAATGCCTCATTAGTATTTATTTATTGATTTCCTTTGCTTTAAAGAACAATAAGCCAGAATATAATACAAACTTTTTTATTAGTATTTAAATTCCACTTTACTCTAATTGGTATATTGCTTATTTCATTCCATCACTGGTTTCAGTAGGCTTGCCAACAAAACAATCCTTTATTTAATGGAGGTTATTCCAGCTATGACCTTGGACATGTAAACCAAAGATTTATGTTCTGAGGAGATTTTCTTCCAAAACTAATGGTGAGAAGAAAAGGTATCTCAGGGAGCCTGAATATAAACTACAAAGTAAAATTCAGCTCCAGGACTGACCCTACAGTGGAACTGAAAATAAAAATAACTTTAATGACTGTCAATGAACTGAAAACAATATAGCAGATAACTAATCTAAATAATCTTCTTATTTGTTGGTGAACTGCGTGACTAAACAGTCAGTACCAATTGTAGAAAAAGAATCAAATATTTCTAAGCATGTTAAATAAATGTTTAATATGTTCAAATTAAATATGAATAGACATACCTCTGTCAAAGAAATTAATTTGTAAAAAGTTCAGAATATTATAAGTAACATTTCAATTTTAAACAATGGTAAGTAACTAGGATATAGGAGTAAACTTTCAGCATAACATTTTCTCTCCAAGTTTCTGATTGAAAGATGAACGTTTGAAGCAATTGGCCTTTAGCTGACTTTTTCATTTATCAATTTTCTTGACAAAAAGAGTCTGTTAAAAGAAAATTTTTACTAAGAGTTATTTTTAATCAAAGTTTAATAATATTTAATCTTAAGATAATTTACACCATACTCTACATTGGTAGACTTCCTTATGAAGTCCATATTGAAGCTTGAGAATTTTAATATTGAATATTTTGCCAATACTCTTTTTTTCCCCCCAGCAGTGATTATTTGTTTTAAATTCTACTTTAATTTGTTGAATAAGTTAGTCTGTGTCTCCTGCATTCTTCAGCAAATAAACAGCAGTTGAAACACTGGCATAAATGTATTGAACATTAAGTGCTGATAACTTTTGAAAATTAGGTGATTTGTAAAACATTTTATCTAAATATTGTATTAGTATGTGATAACTTAATAGTTATGAAATGCGAAAGACATGATGGAGTTCCCATAAGCACTGTTCCTTTGAGAAGTATGGAAATAATTTCAAGTGGTAGCAGGAGAAGACACTTTGTTGTTGCTGCCCATTTTCTAAAACTTGGTTCCACCTAATACATGTCTGCACAGACGGGTTTTGCGAGTACTCTTTAATCTGCTCCTGTTGCTGCCCTATAAATATCTGTTTCACTGGTGGTTTAAATTTAGGGAAAAACTGTACACATCAGGTGGTTTGGAGCACTGACACTGTTTTAGCTAGTGAGGCTGTGAAAAGCAGCAGGATGATGACATCTCCCACTGCTACCGCCAGAAGAGCAAGATACCTCTCTGGTGGCTTTTTTATGTCATTTAAGACAATCTACCCTTTTTCTTTTTTTTTTTTTTTTTTTTTTTTTTTTAAACTTGCCCTTCCCCTCATCTTTTACGTGGGCATACTTTGAAGGCTGTTGCATTGTTCCAGGCTGCCATGGCACAGAGTTGCCTTAATCCTAGCAAAGGCAGAGAACATCTATCTTAATTAACAGCTAAGAAATAGAAGCTCTAAGAAGAAGTTTCTTCCTCTACCTCTTGCTCCAGAGAGGGGGCATGAAGTGCTATCTCATACCCTTAGTAAGCCTTCCCCAAGCACACAAACAACACTTCTACCAGTCTGCAGAAATGTGAACAAACAAACAAACCATTATTGAATTTCCACCTTTTCACATAGAACAGGAGGTTGGCCAAGGGAATTTTTTTTTTCTACTGAGTGGTGAAGTCAGACATTTTGTATCTCTATATATCCATATAAGTCTTTCTATCCCAGGCAGCTTCATATAGCAAGTGGCTGTATTAACCACTCTATATGTACCCAAGCAATTGAGCACAAACAACTCAATTCAAGAAAATGTGGTGCCTCACAGTAAAAATGAGTAATACATTCATTTACCAGAAACTGTTACTGGGGAGACTGAGATTCAAAAGTTAATAATTTCATATCTATTCTCATTCAAATATTTTGTCCCTTTATGCCCTAAACTATATGCATTTCCCAAATTCTCAACTTTATAAATTATGTTTAACCCTTTAATAAAAATTGAATGTACCCTTTATATCTTTAATATTAATGGCGATGACAACTTCTACACATAAAGGAAAAAAATTAAAATGAACAATTAAAACAATTACTTTGCCTTCTGACGTCCTCTCACTGATTCTATGTGCTTCTTCTGGGCAACTCTCATTTCTTTTCCCCTTCTGTAGTTGGTAGTCTAAGACAATTTAAATGATTTAGATATTTCTTCTCTTTTGTCCCATCTATCCTATCTCCTCTGATATTTGTAGATTTACCTACTGTAATCAAACTTGCTTTTTCAGAATAGGTTAAATATGCAGGTGCACAAGTCCACGTGAATTATCATCTTCTCATTCTTTTTGTTTTTGTTTTTCCAAAATAAGAAGAGGTTCTGGCTGCATTAAATGCCCTATCACAGAAGAGAGCCTTACTGCTCCCTACAAAGAGAAGTGCACTAGTAAATAACCTCAGAAGTCTCTTATGCTGTCAAGAGAGAAAGTAAGACAAAATGCATCCTCATCACTTTGTAAAGCCTGGCTGAGTTCTCTGATGAATTCCTCTGCCAAACAAGCACCATTCTGTAGTTCAGTTTATATGCAAAAGGCTCTTGGATTCTTCCTGTTGATAGTATCTTCAAAACAAAGTGTCTTGCCAGTTCAGTTTAAATAAATCAATAAACTTTGTCTTTTCCTCCTATTAAATATGATTCCATTTTAATGTTTCTTGCTTTGGTAGTTTTATAAGAGTGACTTGCTGGATAAAGTAACAGAAAAACGCCTGCAAACTAAATTCTGACTTTCGTGATTATAAAAATATATTTGCAATATATTTATGCATGTGCATACAAACATATTTGAATATAAAACATGACTAAAGGAAGTCTGTCTGAAAACTTATTATATCATAACAACTCTGCTACAGTGATTGCAATTAGGAAGTTTTCAGCATAAGTTTTCAGTAGTTTCAAGACAGTGGTGACGTTTTCTCCATCTGCTTAACATACTTGCATGCACAGCAATGCACAGTTTTTCCCCTTTCAAAAATGGTAGCAAATAGATGGTATCATCCTTCATATCATCATCATATCCTATCATCATATGCATTTTTGTCAGAATTAAGACCATTCAGTATGTTTAATATTAAAAGAGTTCAGCTGTGGATCTCCATAAAATTGATACTTTCTGAGACATAGGTAAATGGACCCCTTCTAAGACAGTAGTATCTCCACACCTTTCTATTCTTATTTTAGCTTTCAATGAACAGATTAAGCCCACGTGTATATAAACAAATACAGAAAATGGCCTAGTATACTTTTGGGCTGAATCAGCACTGAGGTAGTGCATCTTTGACTTTTTTCTTATTGTACTGCCTTACTACTGGTGTAACGAGATGAGCAATCTGATCAGGGTTGTTTTTTTTTTCAGTGATGATGCTGTGTTCTCACTGTTTCTTTGCTTCATTTTCTCTGCAGAATTATCAGGAATTTAACAAGAATTTATACTTACTGCTCATCAAAATAATCTTAGATTGCCTTGAATAATGCTATCAAGTATCAATTTTAAAGAAATAATTTAAAAATACTGTTGACTAATTTTTAGAGTATAGACACACTTTAAGCTTGAGCAGGGTTCATAAGCCTGGCTTTCAGTTTTGCTTTTTTTTTTCCATTATAGTTCTAATTGCCATAACAATAAAGTGCCTTCCTAAAATTACTTCTAATATCTGGTCACAGCTATGTCTCTAGCTTGAATGTTGGTTGATTTTACAGAAATGCATTGTGCTGTGCTCTCCTCCAAATTTTAAAATGTGTTAAATGTCGGTAAACTAATAAATAATCTGAAAAGAAATAACAGAAAAGGTCGAACTACATTAGAAGTATTGGAATTGCACAAAACTGACGTAGGTGCAGTCAGCAATTAAAACTCATGTAAGTAACTGCACTGAAACTCAACATCCTGTGATCATAATAAAGTCTTATTTTTAACCTAGTAGGAGATTATGTCTGGTTATTATTAAAGCTAAATCACATCTTCTGGAAAAAGAAAACAAAACACTCATACGTGTGATTTATATATAGAGGAATCAGTTTACCTCAAGGGACACCATTTTCTATACAACTGGAATTATGATCTTTGAAAAGATCCATCATAGCTGACTGTTTCAGAGGTTGTATTGCTCTAGAACTTGAATTCTATTTCATGAATACTCATTTTCAGTAATTCCTAGATATAAATTATTAAACACTAACAGAAAGATAGGTTGCCCTGCTGCCAGTCAAGTACCAGAATCAGAAAGCTGGATACAGTCATGCTCAGAAACAGCCACGTGCAATTACTGAACAACTCTGCTAGCACAAAGTCAACCTTATCCAGAAGGACACTCCTCGAGTACTTCCTGCTCTTTCTACTTGAATTGTTTCTATTTATTTATCTCCTGCTCTTTTTTATCATCTAATTACTACCTGTACCCTAGCAAAGTACAAATTCTGATTCCATATATCTATATAGATAAACTACAAAGGGGAAAAAACAACAGTATTTTAAGTAAAATCAGGAATCTCACTCATCAACCATTGGAGCTTTAATTAGACTTCTGTTTTTCACAATTTCTCTAAAGAAATAATATTTGCTTCCTGTCCTTGCCTCGAGCATCTGATCAGAATTCAAATTTTGCTTATCAGCTTTCCCAGACAACACTAAATTGTTTTTTCTTTTATTTGCTGTAAGTATCAGTCCTTTAAATAGAAGTATAGTCTTATAAACATGTATTATAAATAATTTCATAACCATTCTTAAAGGGCAGTGTTTGTACTGTCTGAATCCATAAGATTAAAATCACTTAAATAATTGATTAAGTGCTGCTAAACTAAATTTAGAGAGGTTTTATTTACATAAAGTAATTTCTTCTAAACATTAACCTATTAATAGCAGAGTACAATATTTCAGATGGTAATGTAATGGGAGCAGTGTAATAAAAGTCAGAAATACTGCTATTTATATAGGGAAATACTGGAAATTACTAGGAACATATTTGCTTCTCTAATTATTGGTAGTACACACTTGCTAGTAAACTGCCTAGAAAAAAGTCTGAAATTTTGTAGCTATATTACATGCAAAGCAATGAACGTTGCAATCTGTTAGATTGTTGATAAGCATTAATAAACCTCTGTTTTGCAGAGACATCAAAATGGATTTTTTTCCCAATCTTTTGGCAGAACCACTTGTATTAAACAGTAGTTGAACTACATCCACTTACACACATGGATGCCTCAATTTTTACACTATAAGCCACATACCAGACGTTTGAGAAAGACTCTTGCAACCATAAGATTGCAAAGCTACTATTTGTGGGAGAAAAGCCTCACTAGTGGCAGTGGCAAGTGGGCCTCCATGAACCTGCCTTAGACAGGAGCACTTTGTTTTAATCTCTGGCTGGTTCCATCTAAATAGAAGTAGAGGGCAAGAATTGAAATTACTGAAGGGATTCTTAACTGTGCTTCATGAATTGGTATGAAGATTATTAGCAGGAATACATGAGCATGAACAGAATATATCTACTGGAGATGAAGTTATTTTTATGATGTTAATTTACTGTTATCTACTTACAAAAAGAAATGGAAGATTATGGCTTCATGGACAGAGAAAATGTCACTTGTTTGATTTTGATTAGTATTATCTTAAGATTATTTAAAAAAAATGCATCTCTTCTACATCATTCCCTTCAGAAGGCTCACTTGAAAAAAAATCACTAATGTTTTCTGTGAATAAGCTTCTGAATTAAGAAATTTCTGTTTAAGATAAACATTTTAAGACATATACCTTGCAACTCTTGAAGATAATATATGGGAAGTGAGGTGGAAATAACAAACTAAATACACATGTACAAAAAATTCAAAAGTCCTCATATTAGACCAGTCTAAGAGTTGCCCTTTAAAGCATCAGCCTTAGCCATCACATACCACACTTTAAAGATGTAAAAACAGTGGATTGTAGATAAAATTTTTAAAAGTTTATTAAAATATGAAATTCTATTTTACATATTCATCTATAGCAAAATGAGGGTTTTTTTAAGGGTTATAGTAGCAGTTAGTTAACAATAGAGATGACCAAATCTAGCATTAGGCATCACCATTCTTTGCCATGTTATAATGAAAAGCTGTTTTCAGAGATCCAATAATTTGCAACCCTAAGTCACTTTGAAAGTAGTTAGGATTTTTGACCAAGGAAAACTTCTGAAAACTCTGCTTTCCATGGGGGAAAAACAAAACAGAACAGAAACTTTTATTAAACACAACAGAAAATTTTGATTCCAGAAGGCCTCTACTGTCATTCTCAAAATCTGACTTCTGTCCCTTGCTTTTCATTTAAAGATTCTAAGAAAGCATCAGGTATGAATGGATAAATTGATTAAAATCCATAAGAACAGAAAATACAGAGTTATTTTTCCCCTCCCTTCATTCAAGACAGAGGACAAGTTTACAGATTGCCAGAGTAAAACAGTTTTAAGACAGAGAAGTCAACAATTATGAATTCGCCGAGATGTAAAATTTGTGTACTAAAAGAAGTATATTTTAGCTTGAAAGTATGCTGAAGTATAGGAATATATTCCAATTAATTTCACCAGCTTGTAGGTTGGACGAGGATATGGAATCCCACTAAAAGCTTAGAGTTGAAAAAAGAAAGGTAAACAGGTGAGATATAGGCTATAAAGGTTGTTAGTACTTTTAGCCTGAACCAAGAAAATTGAGGAAGGAAACATGAAAACAGAGATTGACGGTAAGGGAGAAAGTGTTCGTGAAGGAAAAACAGAAAAAGTGAGAGAAATGCCAGTTGTGTTTTCTGCACACACCAGTACAGCTGATGCGGCATCATGCAGCAGCAATACAAAAAAACAGGAGGCTATGTAAGGAGCTGCAAGGAAAATAAGAGCAAGCTGCTCTGCAAATCATAGCAGCGGAATTTTTATCTCACATTTAACCACTGAGTTACCACTGCAGGCTTTCTCTGTTCAAGAGGAGAGACAAGCAAGGCAATTCATTGTATGTGCATTAATGAGTGGCTAACACTTTCATTCACTATAGAGTACCTGAACAAAGACTAAATTCAAAACAATGGCTTTCTGATGAATAATTACATATCAACAAACTTTTAAATTATCATAAGAAATCAATCTTCACAGATATGCAATTTATTGCACACAGCAGCACTCTCAAAATAAATTAATAATTTTGCCAGGTGCAAAATTGAAATAGCAAAGAATCATTACACTACAGCACAATAACATGAAAGTAAAACATTCCAACTCTGAAAAAACCACTATTGAAGTATTTGCTGTATGACTATATTTTTCAATTTCACCCTTCCCGGAAAAAAACAGAGTAGAAAAGAAAATCAAGGAATGTTCTTCAAATTGACACTTCATTCACTTTCACTAGAAATGTTTTTGAGTATAGCAACAAACTAGCATGCTAACAAGTAGCATTTGTTAATACAAATACAGAATTTCTTATTTATTTATTTATCTTTTAAGAAAGGCTCCAATGAGATGTGACTACTGGATTTTCAACTTTCCAATTCACGTTTCCATTGCAAATCCCAAATATAAATCACTACTCACTTGAGTTTTTGGATGAGCCCATTTTAAAGACAAAACCTAATAATCAATTTGAAAGTTATTAAATTCTAGAAATTCCAGTTTCCATCTCTAAAGTGAGGAACATATTTAAAAGAAATACACTGTCATTTTGTGTATATCGGTCTTGTAGTTCATTATTTTAAAATAATTCTACACTTCGGATGAACAAAAATCATATACAGAATGTCACAATCTTCTCTGACAGATTCAGAAGTTTTCAATGGTAGAAAATAAAGACCCAGAAACGATATTCCCAATGACCATCTTTCATATACACAGCTAATTAAGAATCCATTTTTTCAATTTTTAAGATCAAGTGACCACAATTAAATAACTTTTTTTTTTTTAATTTAAAAAATCTTCATTGCTTATGGGAAAATTGCAGAGAAAATAGCTGCTGCTCAACCCTCCCCTCAAGTTAACCAGGCTCTCAAACAACACATTACTTCTGTCTCTGAAGTCAAACTTGCAACCCCATTCAAAAGCTCTTAAGTGAACTTGCATGTAAATAGTAAAATTTCACGCAAAATGACTCCAAGTTCTGCAATGAAAAGCCAACAGAAGGATGAGAAAGAGAGGACTGTTATCACTTGATTGTCATTTGCCATCTGGTTGAATTTAACACGATAGGATTTTAACAAAAATTCAAAAATTCATTCACTAGAAGACAAAGCCTAAATAAAATTATAGCACTACAACTATCTCCTCTAAGTTGTTAGGGATAAAAGGGGAAAATTTCTTTTTAATGCACCAAATAAAGAAGGAAAAATCACTTACTTAAAAGGTCTGGAAATAGACAGTACATAAGTTTACACACGTGTAGACAGTTTAGATCTTGTAAAAATGGTCTAATGTGAAAGCTGTACAGGGAGAAAGATTAAAGAAAATATTTTTTTTCTCCAGCATTTGATTATGGCAGCATTAGGAAATACCAAAATTTCACTCCTATATCTAAAGAAACTGAATCTTGAGCAACCGTCCTCTCCAGTTACAAGAAATCATGCTACACACTATTTTATTCATAATCTTTATAAGATCCATCTTCAGTTATTTTGGGGGCATTTTTGCTCTCATTATTTCTCTTTTCAACACTTAACAGTTTTGCTCTGGAAGTAACACTTTCACATTTAAATGTTGACACCTTACAGTGTAGCTTTTAAAATGTGAAAAAGTACCATTTAACCATATTTTCATGTCATTTTAATCTAAAGGTGTCAGATGCTGGAGGCAGCACTTCTTCAAAGTTTAGGTTTTGCCATATGAGATACTAGAATTTTTCAGCATCTATAATGTAAAGGGATTTTTTTTTTCCTCCCATTAAAAGAAAGAAAAAGTTGTTTTTAGGACTGTTCAAGTAATGAATTATTCTCTCTCTACTCTGTAGCAATTCAGACAGCTTACAAGAAGAGAGATGTCAGGAACTGTATGTCTACTATATTGGAGCGGGTTAACTGGGAGAAAACTACAGAAAATAATATTACTGTTATAACTGCTGGAGGTAGGAAATAGGTACATTATTAAACAATAAACGACGAATTGGTAATAATGTCTGATTATAGAGATATTAGTAATGATTTCAGAATACTAAGAGAATTCAGTGGGAAATAAAATTTAAAAGTACATTGTTAGAGTCAAACTTTATCACTCTACATTCAATATAGGAAAAAGGCAGATTCTAAATGAATCTTAACAGAGAGTAGGCATGTAACTATTTACTATAAATGTTTTTAATGCAGATATACACCCAAATACTTATGGTAAGTGTGAATTCATATCACCAATCAGAAATTATGATGTCTAAAGTTCTATACTTAAACAAGATCTGTGATTAAATTGCAGGTGAAGGGTAAAAGAAATTCATAACCTTCCCAGCAGTCAACAGATACCATAACCAGTAGTTTTTTGAACAAAGTGTGGTCTTAACTGTAGAAAGCAAGATGCTTCCATGAAATATTTTCTAAATGCATAATCAATTTCTCGTGACATCAAGAGTACATGGAAATATCCATTAAGAAGAAAAGTAGTGAAACTTCTTAAAGGGAAAAAAGGAAGAACAGTTTTGTCACAAGATTTTATCCCAAACAGAGAAATTAGAAAAAACTGAATCAGTAATGGCTTTGAAGCAGACCTGTCAGGCTTTGAGAGAACTCACCAAGGTAAACCTCAGGCTTCTATGATCACAAAAGCAAGAGAAACGCCACTGAGGACAAAGAAGAACTGAAAACCAGTCATTGCTCACAGAAGCTCAGAAAGGACCACATCTTTAATGGATATCTCAAATAATTGCTAGCAGTTTTGTTGTGCCCTTGTGTCGTTGTTTTACTGGACTGGCAGCTCAGCACCACACAACTGCTTGCTTACCCTTCAGACGGCATGGGGAACAGAATTGGAAAGGTAAAATTGCAAAAATTCATGAGTTGAGATAAAGAGAGTTTGCTAGGCAAAGAGAAGCTGCATGTGCAAACAAAGCAAAGCAAGGAATTCATTTACTACTTCCCATCGGCAGGCAGATGTTCATCCATTGCCATGAAAGCAAGGCTCATCATACTTAACACTTTCTCGGGAAGACAAATGCCATCACTCCAAATTTGCCATATCCATCACTTACTCCTTTTTTTTCCCAGTTTTTATTGCTAACATGATGCTGTATGGCACAGGACATCCCTTTTGACAGACTTGGTCAGCTGTACTAGTTCTGTCTGCTCCCAGCTCCCTGCACAGCCCCAGCTCCCCACTGGAAGGACAGTGCGAGGAGCTGTGTAAGCACTGATCTGTAATAAAGTTTTTCTAAAAACAATGGTATCACCACTATTTTTCATCAAAATTACAAAATACAGCATCATAGGAGGCTCTGAAAAGAAAATAAGCTGCATCCTTGCAGAGATCATCTTTTAAATCTTTAGCAATAAAGTAAAGACATTTATATTTATGAATCATTAGTTACTTCCACTATAAATTAAGGAGAGTTTTAAAATTAGGACTTTTTTTCTCCACTCCGTGAAAATAAACTTATCTGTCTTGGAAACATGTGCAGAAACCCATATTTCATTTCTAGAGAAACTTCAGTAAGGATGATAAAATTTCTACTATAAGCCTGTTGAAGAAAACACGTTTTGACAGAGATCTTGTGAATGTTTGCTTAGATGCTTCATTTTCACTTTTTGCCTGCATGATAAACATTACAGTCACAATTAATCACAAATCAAAACCAGGAATACAAAGCCATCCTCTTCCAGTATCAATTTCTGGCTAAGAAGTCCATATTTACATACAAACTGTTCCAAAAATGTGACAGCTGCTTGACAGGGAGTATGGAAAGTTAATGATGCTGCATGCTCTTTATTTCTGTGATTTCTGACTTCTGTGAACTTGAATAAGATCTACAACACTTCCACATGATTGATCTTAAATCTTTCTCCCTTATCAGCTTTTTCCCATAAGTGTTGAATAATTGATTTATTACCATCTTTTATTTGTAAAATTATTCATCGGGTGAAACAAAATATATAGTATGTACACTAATGTCATCCCCAGCTACTTTTTTGTTCTAGGTATGTCTTCTAGGTAGTTATTTGAAAACCAAACTTGATCAATAAAGTCAGCTTTGGCAAATTCTGCATAAGCTGTGCTTTTAATACAAAAGGAGTCACTGTATGTAAAAAAAAAAAAAAAAAAAAATCAAAACAATAATATGAAAATGAAAGTTATTTAACCTATCATAAGTCTTATTCTCCAAGTCCTTTCATTTGGTCTGGCCTGGTCATTTTTCCCTGTGTTGACCTTGCTGTTGTATTTCAACACAAGAAGCAGTCCATTAAAGACTGTAGCCAGCAATACTCCAGTACAAGATTTAAGTGCATTGTCTGATTATTTGCTGTCTCTGTTCAGCCAACTGGCTTCTGAAAATTCATCTCTAAGGAATGCAATTATTCCTTTTCCACTATAAAAAGAGACAGAACTGCATAAAGCTGCTCAAGACACAGTTGAATCGTTCCAGTCTTCATTAAGAACAATAACTACAGCAAAGTTGCATCACTGCAATGTCTTTGTTAAAGCAAGGAAAATCAAGTACAAAGAAAGATTATGCCAAGAATAGACATCCTAGCTTCAGAAAAATCTAGACTGAAGGTAGAGCAAGTCCATGAACTGCTGTAATGTGTACAAACAAGTATAATCAATGAGAGTCTCAATCTGAATCAGCCTGCCACAATTAGAAACAAGAGGATACATTAGGAATGGATAATTTTAACTCATACTATTTGATCTATATTTCTGAGCTGAAGATACTACAGACATGACTATGAATAAGGCATTTTCAAATAGTAATTAGAATTAAGAAAATAATACAAAGAAAGGTAATATCAAACAAAAATTTTCAGAAAAACAGTATTTCATTTTGAGAGTGTATAGCTGAAGAGAGAATTACAGCAAAAAGTTTTACATTAGCTTCAGTACTTAAAAATGTGCTCAGTAGACTCTGGTTGTACACTCTTAGAAGGATGTCAGAAGGTGCGAGTTTTCTTGAGTTTGCTCACCTTGTGAAGCACTAGGTATTTATGCCAGTATTTCTGACAACTGACAAAAGATGAAACATCAGTATTTTAACATTTACAACATATGACCATTTTGTTTAACTTGAACAGACCATGGAACAACCTTCTAGTATCTATGTGAATTTTAAAAGATTGTGCCGTTATCAGAAATTTGTCAGCATTTTCCATTCAGTAAAATCATGAGAAATTGGAACTTGGCAGTATTTTAAAATGTTTCCAAATTAATTCTGCTTTATAATTCTATTTTTCCATCAACTGCATGGTAATACAGTTTACCTGGGGACCTGGGCAGGTACACAAACATTTAACACAAAACTGCTATTTATCACAATAAAGATTTCATAGATCATTTTTACCTAAAGTAACATTAAGACTAAAAGTTTTTGATCTGAACAGGTTTGTCACAGAAACGTACATGATATCTCTCACTATTGTATTTTTAGATAGCCCTACTTGCCTGGAAAGGTGAAAGTTTCCTTGTGTCATCTATGAAAAATGGCAAAAAAAAAAAAAAAACCACAAACAAGCTGACAGTTTCCTAATGCCAACATTTTTTATCTTTAAAGTAAATATCGGATCATTTTGTGTACATATAAATTAAGTAATTATTTAAATCTTCAAATTCTCCTGCTTCATAGCCACCAACTTGCATTTTGGTTGTCAGGCAGAAAACATTCCTTCACATTGAAAACAGTGATAATTACACAATTTATCCAACAACTGGATCACAATCACTTAACTTTTATTATAACTATGCAACCATCATAATATAATAGATGGTAGAAAGCTGCCAGATACCCCACAGTCTATACTCAACACCACTGCCAATCAGTTCCATCTGGACATATTCCTTAGAGGAAGGAAGCTGCTTGAACATCCATTCAGGTAAGAGAGTTGAATAAAAATTCAGTTCTGAGGCCTTGAAAACTCTGTACAGGGTTTGCAGTCTGCTACTAACAGTGAAAATGCTATACTGCTGGGTCACATGACTATATACTGTCAAATCAAAATATCTTCTAGACAGATTGTGTCTGCCATCAAATCATAGACTTTCCACTGATACCAGATAAAACTTTCTATAATTCTCCTTAAAATTATTAATAATGATGACCATCTGCCACAGAATATTTTAAAAGAATCCAGACTCCAATTCACTTCAACATATTATTCCAAAAATAGGCTTCCTCTGCTGAATTCTGCTATTTGCTCTTATATTTGGGAAACCGTGTAAATAACAGTTTCACTAAAAACAGACGCCAGAACATGCCACAAAACTGAGCAAACAAAAATGAGTTTGAGCCCTGTGTTTTTTCACAGATATAATCAGAATCATGCAGGTTTTAACACTTGCACTCTGATATGACAACTTCATCCTCTGTTTAGACATGATGAAGATATGTAATTTTAAAACTTACTCTTTCAATTATTGTCTTTTAAAGCTGCTTAGCCCTACAGACCAGGAAAAGTAGGCAGGCTATTCACTGCTGGAAGTGCTGGGAGATACTCTTCAGCTTCAGCATCCTCCAGTGACAGTATAGCTCTGCACAAATCCAAATAAAAACCACACTTTTGAGGGACTAATCATCCTGTCAGTAAGAGGGAGAAAATTTTAAATGTTGATATAGCCAGATGATCTAAAAGAGGGCTGTAGAGATATGAACACTGAATTTTTCTGCTTATTTCAAGTTGAAAATCAGCACTCACACAAATAAAATTCCAAAAGTTATTGTGAAGCTTACGGAGAGCATATTTAGTTGAAGGATGATACTGATACTGTACAGGTTAGCAACAGGTGATATCTTTTCAAGATTTAGGATTTCTTTATTAGCTTTAGTATGTAAAATGTCTAATGTAGAATTAAACTAAATCTGTTTAACTGCTACCTGTAGTGCACTTATGCACTTAGAAATACAAGATGTAGTTTTCACTAAAGTTTACTGTAATGAAAAATAATGAATGACTATTTGTTGCAATCCACTGATTCAGAAGTGGATGTAGAGCACATTTAACCTTCCCTGTTAATGCAGTGGGCTTCAGATAAGACTAATGATACACAAGATGCAATGCTGACATTTCCATCCACCTGAATGCCATATCTACTGTATTTTGTTCTGTAAAGTTTGCTTTTCATGCTTCAGTTCTTGTCTTCTGTAAGTACAACATAGCTGCTTTCATAGGCTTCATACTAGGAATTGTATTCATCAAGTATCCTAAGTCTAAAAATTACAACAATAATGGATTCTACTGAACTGTACACTTTTACTTGTACAGGCATACACCTGGCATAAGAGATTGGCAAAAAACAGCTGTTCATCCACTGAGTCAGGCACTCCCTCACTAAATTCAAATTTTTACTGAATTTCTGTAAAATTACTGGGTTTCTATTCATGACTTAAAATTTAGTTTTACCAGTAAATGTGTTTACCTGCAGGGAAGTGGACTTTTGGAAAAAGAAATAAAATTTAAATAAAATTTAAACTCCATGTGATTTTTTTTGTCCCTTTATGGGCTCTGCTAATAACTGATCTTTCAGTTTATCAGCAAAACTGGATCCACCCAAACAATGGACAGTAACTTTTATCCCTTAGCCCAAGGGCTCAAATGTAAAGGAAGTTCAAAACAAAAGCCTTCTGTAAGGATAATTGAGATGTTCAAAGATGCTCATTCCATGAGCAATCTGATCTAGTGTAAGGGTGTAAGGTATTCCAACCCATGGCATGGATGATCTTTTAGACCTCTTCCAACCAAAACTAGTCTATAATAATACATTAGTCTAGAGTTCTAGGAAAAAAAAAAAAAAAAAAAAAAAAAAGCAGGTAAAATTCCTTCTAATAGGAATTATCCTTTTTTTCTGCTTGAACAATTTTCTAGTTCTATCTTCCTCAGCAGTTGCAAAAAAAATTTCCTCTGCAAATCTACACAAACCCAGGTAATTTTTGTAGCATCTTCCAAGTTTTGTTTCTGTGGAGTCTACCCATTCTAATCATATATGAAATCCTAGGAGGCACGAATCCAAACAAGCTGTGGGTGTCTTTATCATTCACCAAGTGTAGGCAGTGGGCACAGATATGTTCATGATATGGATGTCTGTGATTGGCTGACATTTGGTAAATGCCTATGGGGTAGGATGGCTTTAGTATTAATCATCTGTGACATGGCTTAAAAGGGTTTTATATGACTCAGTATACTTTGATGTGTAAAGACCTGGGCCTTTGTTTTTAGGACAGTTTTTTCCAAATGAATAAATTGCCAACATTTTGTTCTTAAAAAAAAAAAAAAAAAAAAAAAAAAGCCTAGATTACCTTTTTTAGTCACAAAAACAAATGAACTTATATGCAGCAATAATGTGAAGATGTGTCATTTTGCTATAGATAGAAAGCTCCAGCTATATCTGCTAGAGAGTAGTGCACTGGAGAGCATCACAAAACTTAAGCATCTCATGCATTCTTACAATAAGTTTTTTGATCTCAACTAATATTTAGATCATTCTTCCAGAACACCAATGCAGTTCTAGAAGCCTCAACAGATATCAGCTTTATCTATGTGATCAGTAAACAGCTTTCAGTGGTAACTCTATTGTCACCATCTGACCTTTAACATTAAAATCATCTCTACTCTGAAATTAGTTCTGTTACATCCTTCTGCTTTCATTGGTTCTGCATGCTTGCATAGCTATCAAAAAAGATGATCCACAAAGTTGACTGCCATTGCTGATAAAGCTACTGCAAACCAGTGCAGGAAGCATTATCTTATCAAAAAATAAAAAAGCTATCACAAATTCAAATTTCAAGACGAAGAAGTCACCTTCCACAAATCTTTCAACAGAAATTCTCATTCCTCACAACGATCAGGGAGCAAATTCAGTGTTTCCACATCCCCTGAGGGGACTCCTACATAACTAGTTATCTTTCAGGATTTACTGCCTTTTCAACATTTTGAAAATTTGTATCCTGATAAAGACATGTAAAAACAGCACTATGTTTTATCAGAATGAAATCCACTTTCTTCTTTAACGTAGCATGTTTATGGAAATGTTGAAATACTATGGCAAATTAAATAACATTATGCGAATTTATGCTAATGTTGTGTTATTCTACAGTAATACAGACAGAATTTTAGTCAGTAGTCATTCAAAGAGGTAAAACATATATTCATATATAATTTATTCAACTGTTAGAAGAAAGCCTGG
The DNA here is from genome assembly GCF_019238085.1 of Lagopus leucura. NCBI lineage: Eukaryota > Metazoa > Chordata > Aves > Galliformes > Phasianidae > Lagopus > Lagopus leucura. The sequence continues at coordinate 92,009,359 of NW_024962252.1, forward strand.
TGGTAGCATAATTTTCTATAAATATTTTACTCACTGAAACAGCTAATATATAAATAACAAACTTGACTTGTTAATATTTTATTCAATGCAAAATACCAAAATTCACTGCATAAATCATATGCAATAATTCATATACCTGTAATTGCTTGTCACTACTCAAGGATTCAAAAGAATTTTTTTTTTTTTTTTTTTTTTTTTTGTGCTTGTATTAAATCAGTAATGGATGAATATATTGAGTTTGGTTGTTTTTTCCCATGTTTTCTGCAATTCATTGTTTGTGTTTACCTTTAGTGTCAGTTCTTACAGAGAACTTTGTTAGATAAGTAGTGTACAGAAACTGGTGAATCACAGCATGAACCACTGCTGGAACACCTGGGGAAAAGACCCAGTCAGCCCTGAAAGGACAGGTGAAGGCAATTCTGCTGTGTGACCAAAAAGGGTGGAGCCTGACTGCTCCACTCTTAGACTTTGTTTTAGGATTGACTGCCACTAGAGAAGGGTTCCTTTCTAGAGATCCCTTCTTGGTGAAGCTTTTCCCTGTGAATGTAGAATCTTCTGATACAGGTGAGCAATCTTCCTCCTTTTCTTTATAGCACCTTTCTATCATGCTGGTCCTTCCATCATCACACTTTCGTTGTAATACCTTTCCTATTGTACTGATCTATCCAATTGCTACAAGTAGTAAGCCACGATTCCACAGTAAAAGAAGTTACAGCATCCTTGCCTAGAAGTTCGCCCTCATAGAACAGAAACTTGGTATGTAAAAAATAGAAAAAACTTAGTAAATTAAAGAACGTACATTAACTCAAATTACAAGTAACAAAGCCTACAAAGTAATAAAAGAAATTAAAGACATCAAGGAAATAATCTCACATTTGGGTTCAGACATCATGAGTTTGAAGCATAAGATGAACATGGAGGTAATACAAGCTTATACCAGAATGGGAATAAAATTGTCAACAATTACATAAGAGAAAAAAAATTGTGCTTAAATTATTTTTGTATTTCAATATAGGTATAGTATATCCTCAGTCCACAAGACTGTGAAGTACTTTCTATCAAAGACAAATATAAAATTTATTATGTAAATTATACATTAGAAATCAAAAGCTGAATACCTCCAACAGTTCTACAAATGTAGCTGAGGATATCAGTTGATGTTAGATTTTCTAAATAAACCTTGAAAATATTGAAACACTGTAGGAATGTTAATATTGCACATCTGTTTACAACAGGAAAGCAAAATAATCTGAAAAATCATATAATCATTATGACTGGAAAAGACCACTAAGATCCTCTAGTCCAGCTGTCCACCTACCACAAATACTGTCCATTAAAGTTTATCATTAAGTACATGTATCCTTTCCTTCAACACTTCCAGAGATAGTGACAACTGCTTTCCTGGGCAACATGTTCCAATGACTCACCAGTCTTCCTAATATCCAGTCCAAATCTCCCCTAGCACGCTTTGAGCCCTTTCCCTTTTGTCCTATTACTAGAAAAGAGGCTAACTTCCACATCAATACACTCTCAGGTAATTTAGAGAGCAATAAGGTCTTCTTTGAGCCTCTTTCACTCTAGACTGAACAAACATAGTTCCCTCTGCTACTTGTGTTACTAAAACTTGTGCTCCAACCCCTTCACAACTTCACTGTCTTTGTCCAGGCACATTCCAGGACCTCCATATCTTTTTTTGTAATGTAAGGCCCAAACCTGAACACAGTACTCAAAATATGGTCTCACCAGAGCTGAGTACAAGGAAATGATCACTCGTCTAGTCCTTCTGGCAACACTATTTCTGCTACAATTCGCAATACTTCTTAGCCACCTGAGCACAGGGCTGGCTCATGTTCATCTGGGCATTGACCAACTCCCCCAGATCTATCTCTTCTGCACACCTTTCTAGCAACTCTGATCCAAGCCTGTAGTGATAAATGAAGTTGTTGTGACCAAAGTGCAGGACTGACACTTGGTCTCGTTGAACTTCATCCTACTGGCCTCAGCCCATTGATCCAACCCATCCAGATCCCTCTGTAGGGCCTTTCAACCTTCAGGCAGATCTATGCTTCCCCCTAAACATAGGGGTCACCTTCAGACTTACTCAGGATGCACTCAATTCCCTCATCCACATCATTGATAAGGATATTAAAAGAGGGTGGGCCCAGTACTGACCCCTGAGGAACACTACTTATAACCAGTTGCCAGCTGGATTAAACTCCATTCACCACCACTGTCTGCCTGTTCCCAGCCATCCAGTCAGTTTTTGATCCAGTAAAGAATGTGTTTGTCCAGGCCATGAGCTGCCAACAATGGGAGAGTACTGAGGGAAGATAGTGTAAAAGTCTTCACTGAAGCCTAGGTAGACTACATCAACAGCCTTTCCCACAGCCACTAAGTGGGTCACCTGGTCATAGAAGGAGACAAGGTTGATCAGGCAGGCCTTGCCTTTCATGAACCCATGCTGGCTGGCCTGATCCCGTTGTTGTCCTGTGCATGCCCTGTAATTACAATGAAGCTGATCTGAACCAGTCAGAGTGGGCTGACCAGTTTTCAGAAGAAAACACTTCCAGTAAAGTAATTCTGATTACTTCCTTTGATATTTAGAAAAAGTTAACTTTTAAAAGCTAATAGATATGAATTTGATGTAGCACCACCTAATATTCCAACATTGTAGTGTGTGTTGGAAACAGATTACAAGCCACCTAATAAATAAATAAATTCATGGTTGCAGTTTCCAGAGAAGAATGACATGAGAAATTCTACTCAGATTTTGCTGAGGCTGATACTACACTTCTACTTAACATTTTCACTGATAGCTTAGACATTCTTACCACTAAGCTTTGCCTGCGACACAAAGATAACTGTGTTTCACCTTATCTGGCATCTCACTTTTTTTGATATCTTGAATTTATTCAGCAATCTGTGCTCAACTATTTGTAAGCTCCACAAGCCTTTCAAGACCAGTGAAGATCACAAAAGTGGTTTTTTGTTACTACTGACAAAAAGCCTTTGAAAGAAAGTATCATAGCCATTAAAGTTTCCACACAAAATGTATTTTGAAAGCAGTTCTTATCAACTGATAAATAATCTTTATCCTTCTATTTTGTGAAATACATTTTAACTGCTCCAGATATATCTTTATATAAATGCCCTTGACCCTTCCATTTATGATCATAACATTGGATTCAGACTACCTGTTCTGGGAAATTAAAACCCAGACAAATAGGAAACTGAATTTGGGGTTCCCAAGCCTTCTATCAGCATTGTCTCATTTGGTAAACTAATTCTAGTTTAAAAAAGTTTATTTTAACCTAAATGCAGAACAAAAAACAAAAAACAAAACAAAACAAGAAATCTGAAATGCTACAAGCTATTTAAAAAATAAAACCATTCTATATTCAAACATTCAAGTAGAGTCTTAATACTATTAATTTCCTATTCACGTTATTTTGCACTCTAATGAATAAGCTCTTAAGTCAGTTTAAACTCTGCTGTTCTTGGTGCTACATGCATATTATGAAGAAAGGTTCCTCCCTCAAGGGATGGGTGGCTCATGACTTTCACCCTGCAAAGATTTGTTCAGAAGGTTAGTTCTGTTAGTTGTGATAAGAGTAACAAGCCTAAGTAATTTGTCTACCCATTGTGTTGGGAAAAGGATACTAGTGGTATCAGTGGAACTGCTCACAGACTATTTAATTATTGGCACATATTTGTTTAAGGTCATATACATTGCATTTATTGCCTTTTGCACAGCACAATTTATGCATTTTCTAATGGTGTAGAATCAGGAGCTGCTGAGTGACAAGTTTTTGTTCAAATGGTCAATCTTGTCCCCTCAGCTGCATGGTCTATTGTGAATCATCAACTTGTGATATTTCAGTGTTACATCTCCTATTAGTTTGCCTCTAATGGCTGTAGTGAGTGACTTGCCTGCCGACAGCAAGAGGTAAGACAGGCTCAACTCCTCCCGTGGCCTGTCAGCTCTGCTAGCACAACTTGGAGTCCAGTGGCTGTGGCACACCACAGTGCTGGGCCAATGGCACAGGATGCACAGGGGCAAGTCCTCTCTTCAAAAATGCATGCATAGAACAATGGAGGAAGTCACAGCCATCAATGCTCCTGTGACTTCCTGTATCAGTTTAGATACTGTTTAGAAGTGATGGTAAGTTTTAAAATGTTTTGTAAAATCATACATTAGTTATCCTCAAAAGCAGACATTGAAAATTGTTTGACTTTTTCACTTTAGCACTAAAATATCATTAAATTTCCTGTGCAAGGACATTGACACATATTTATCTAGTTGACAACATTTCCATCCACTGCAGCATTTTCTAACAGGAAAAGAAATGCCTGTGCATGATGCATGAATAGCAAAGGTGCAACCTGAAATGCTTAGTGCTTGGACCAATATTCCTACATGTTAGAAGTGACCCAGTACCTTAATTTTTCACCTTTATTGAGAACGAAATGTGTTCACTAGAAACAATATTTTATGTAGGTGATTTTGTAAAATGAAAAAGGCAATTTTCTTCATGCAGTGCTGATAATTTAATACTGGAATTCTTTGTCCCGGTACTCAGTCTTTAATAATTACACACAGATAATAAACCATTATTTGTTTATGCATATAACTCTTGTACACGGGCATTAATCTTGACTATAAAGTGGAAAGTAAACTAAAAGTTATAAAACATTACTGTCTGCTTCTTTCCATTAGTTTTGCTGTATCAAGCAGTTGTATGTAAAACGAGTAACAACTATTTAGTGTTGTTATGGTAAAAAGTAAATTGTAGTTTTGGAATATCTTAGTAAAGCAATTACAGTTTTGAAGTGTAATTTGTGGATTTATGTGACAGTGAAACACCAAACCATGTGTCCATATTATGTTAAGATGCATTTGTAAATTAGCTCCATCTTCATGAAAGGTCTAAAATAATGTATCACTAAACTGTTCTATAAAAAAAAGCAAATATCTACAAATATGTACAGGAATCTGTATATCAGTGCCTGCTATCATCTAGATGTAGAAGACAGCCAAACAAGGGGAAAAAAAACTCCAAATTTTCTTTTGCTGTTTCATCAGCCTAGGGAACCTGCGATATATTTGATTAGCAATTATTCAAAGAGAAATTACTGAAGTGCTACTTAAAATAAGCTGTCAACAGGAAAAGGATAGATATACTTGGCATGCTCGTGAAATAGGGTTAAGACTTTAAATGAGCAGTACAGTTTAGCATTTAGATTATTAAGGATGAAGTAGCACAAGCAAAGCTCACAGAATGTGGAATAGCAAAAAAAAGGAACAAAACGGCTTTAAAAAAAATATAAGACTGAGTTACTGCATGATTTTTGTTGATGGTACTTGCCTATTTAAAGGTAACTTTAAAATTCTATGATGCTACACAAGAAAGACAGGAAAAATAGATACTGCACTTTTCCTGTTAGGATATGGTATAATTTTGCAGTGATATCATTAAAAAAGCAGTTACAGCACACTATGCTATTTATACTGTACTGTACAGTTTGGTATAATACATGCATATGACCTTGAACATTTTTGAGTATAAGAAAGCCTAGGTTCATTGGTGGACTCAGGTTAATTTATTGTAATACAATCTGAATAAGAAATAAACTGTCTCTTGAAAAGGGACAACATTTGTAAAAAGATTCATCAATGCTTTTATACCAAGAAGTGAACATCGTTTCCACATCTTATTTTTACAGAACATTTTTATTGTAAATGTTACATTTTCATAAAAAAGCTTTTTATGAATGTATATTAGCATGTTTATGAATGTATAATAGCATGTTACCTGCTGCTGTAACAGTTTTATCTGCTTATGCTGTTTCATCCCACTCCCATTGCAACTAACACTAAGTGCTCCAAGGCTTATTCAATTTATCAGTCCTAATCTTTAGTCTTACATATTAGAACAGGTATGAAATGTGTTACATTCACTACACAGCACCCCAGCTTTGTAGTTTCATGTGAATACAAATGCTGATAAAAAACAAACTCAGGAATTACCATTGCCAGTACCTGTTTTGATCTCCTAGTTGGTTCAAGGTTGCAAAAATCTATGTAACTTATTGAGTTTTATGATACTCCTTGATATCTTATCCCATTCTGCTACTGAGAAGAAAAATAAAAATCAACATTTCCTTCTCTTAATTTCTAAACTGGTATCAGTATCCGTGCATCCTTTCCTTCTTTGATATTCAAACTTGTACTTTATACTTAAAAAGTTTCCTGATCACATAGTCCTTAACTACTTTTTACTGATTAATTTTATTATTTCTTATTTCTGGAGCTATCGGTTGTCTTGTAATCATTGTTTTATGAGGCCCACCAAAGTTGGAATACATTTTTTTCTGATTTTCATGGGCATATTCTATGTTCAAGAACTTCTAATAAGATCTTCCACACTTTGATTCAAGCAGAAGCAGATTCTAGACATTTAATAGCATGCTCTTCCATACAACATTTATTACCTTTCTATTTAATAGTTTATAACTAGAAGCATAATTGATGAATACTCTAAGTACATGCAGTATTTGTTGACAGCTGCAGAAATTTGATAGACCATCCACTGTTGCAGTTTAAGAAAATTATATGTAACTACAAGTCTAGCATGAATGTATGCAAACACACAAGTGCACAAATCAATAAGAAATTCAGGAAAATGTGCTAAATTTCATGAAAGCAATTTACAAACATAACTCCAACATGTAATCAGAAAGGTAGATGAGTTGCTGAATCCAGTGTAAATAACCCTAATAAAATTGGTAATATTAAGATTGTCTAACACTTCTTATCAAAGTAAATTATTCATGTTTGTTGTGGTTTTGGCAAGCTTGTGTGACTCTAGATGATTTTTTTTTCTAAGGTAGCTAGTCCTTTTTGTCATAATGAAATGTATTCTTTCACCAAGCTTGACTATCTAGAGAACCTAGTACTGCACTTTGAAATATCATAGGAAGTATCCTCATTTGAGGACAGCCCTGTGTCACTGTTATCAGTTGTTACCAAGAGTTTAATCAAATAAATAGAAAGGTATTTCAGAATTCACCAGCTGTGAAGTAACACTCCTGAAGTAAGCTGGGTAGGAAATACTATTGATAATTCAGTATTATGTATTTATTATGGCTTTAATTTGCTTTACCATAAGACCCATCAGACAAATTATTGCTCCATTTGATTGTAGAATCTACCTAGTTGAGTCTTAACATCCCAGGGCATAATTAAATAGGCTTTTGTTTTGGTTAGACTTTTTTAAATCTACAGACAACACCCAAAAAAACAACAAAAACATTCCAATCAGATGCTCCTAATCTTAACTCAATTTCCATGTTTGTATGAAATGAAAACAATTCTAAATGTTAGTCTTATTTAACCCAAAACACAAATGGGAGAGATTGCGACAGTCAAAGCATTAGAAACAGAACCCAAACCCCCAGTACCTGAGCCCATTAATCTATATTACACAGCAAATAGATGTAACTTTTATTCTATAACAAAGTTTTCATTACAAGCTTCTTATACTCTTCAAGGAGAATTTCAGACTTCATATTTTAAAAGGCTAGATCTTTCTCCCATCTTACTTCATAGAAGATAAGCTGGGCTGAAAACTAGATTAACCAAATAAGTAAAAGGCCATGAGAAGGAACTTCACTTCTGGAGACAGTGCATGTGAATACATATAAACCTACTAATAACCATGAACACTAAAGAAGGAAATCCTTTGTTTTCAAAGGACATGCAAACCAGTAAGTGGGATAGATACATAAAAGAATGTTTGTACAGTGGAATCCCAAAGAGAAACAATATTGGGGCAGTCAGCAGCACAACTGCCATTTGAACTGCCTAGGATACATACACAAAGACATTAGGAGTAATAAGATAACTAAAGTGTCTAATAAGTCTCATGGTTTGGCTTTAAGGTTATCAGAGAAACAGGCAGAAAAGTGTACTATGAGTAATCTTTGATCATTTAAATCCCACTTAAGCAACTAGTCTGCTATGCAAGAGAACTTCACCAGCTGGTACCTCTGGAAACAAAGAACTCATGCATCATCTTTCTGACTGCTTTCAAAGTCATGTTCTTAGGTTTCTGGCTCCCTTTCATAAAAGAGGTTTTACAGTCTCTCAAAGTCTTTAAAAACTAGATTTATGTAGAAGAGTATTTTGAAATGTTCCTTATTAACCTTTTCAAAAAATTGTAAGGCATACCCACTAACCACATAATCTACAAACAGATACAACCAGTTATAAACCAAAGTGGTTTAAAGCCTGTAAGGAAAGTACACTTTAAAGACTACTTCTTCATATTTTTCTGTCTCTAAAATCTGTGCATAGACAATAGCATACACTTGAATAGATTTAGTTATCTGTAATAGATATTTTAATGACATTTATTTCTTCCCTTTCTCATGTTGCCTCCCTTATAATGAATTGTCTGAACAATATCAGACAGACTAAATTACAAAAGGTCAGAAGTCTTTTTTGTAATCCTATTTTACTATATTCTACCACATTTATATTATCATGTGCAGAGAAGATTTTTTATTGAATATTCAAGCTGTTTTATCTCTTGCTGGCAGACTGAAACATTCAGGAGGACTTCATTTGTACAGAAAACGTTTTTTTAAATCAGTACTATATGATATCTTCTTGGATCATCTGTTTTAAACCTTCAAAGGCAAAAAACCTAGAAGTTTCTCCTATATTACTTTTTCTAGGAAACAATTTTATTAGACTAAGTCATATATCTTCACACTCATTGAAATACCAACAGCTATTTTATGATTTGCCATTTCAGCTGGTGTTACCCTGTTTCTATAATGTGCATCTACTCTAATAAGCTGCATACTAAAATACAGGAGGTTTGATTTAAATTCTTTTTTGCAAAGCTACAATAAGAAATCTTAGTAAATTTTAACATTTTCAAATTAAAACAGCAGATTAAAAAATGTAGGCACTGAAACAACTACCTTTAGCTATAGTACTGGAACTACATCTTCTTTCATTCCTTTCTGTACCAGTACCACATGGGCAATCTGCAGATTAATTGGAAATGGACTTTCCAGGCAAGTCTAGAATGATAGAATCACTAAGATTGGAAAAGGCCAATAATACCATTTAGTCCAAGCATCACTACCATGCCCCTCAACACTACCTCTATATGTTTCTTGCACACCTCCAGGGATGGTGACTCCTCTATTTCCCTGAGAAGCTTGTGCTGATAACTAAATGCTTTTCCTGAGAAGAAACTTCTCCTAATATCTGACCTAAACCTGCAAATCTAAGAATTCCGAGATATTAAGGAAAGGTAAAGTCTTTAGTCAGTTTGAGCACACAGAGCACTCAAGCAGCCACTCACTTTCACCACAGAGGAGACTGAAGATAATTATGAAACATCAACCAGATGAGAACCAAGGCTTACAGGTAGAGCATAAATGGAGACTCCAAACACATAGACAGGGCTGTTATTTAGAGCTCCAGGTAAAGATGAACAAAACATTAAAGGCCTGCCAGTGCCTTCTAAAGGAGATAAAATCTCTTTAGAACAAAAGCTCAAGGAAGAAACTGTTCAGAGCACACCAAGTGATTGCATCCCAGACTTCAGCTACAATTATTTGTAATAAAACTGAGAATGCAATACTAAAAGGTATCACTTTTGCATTTTTTCCTTTATAAGAAATATTCTTATGACTCAACCAGTGATTCAGGTTCATAACACATATGGAAACACATAACGGATTTTCTCTACAGCATATTGCCTAGTTTTCACAAATTCTAGTTTGTTAGAATCTGAAAGATTAACAAAATGGAAAAGCAATACAGGAATGGAACAGCAAAAGGACTAGAGCAGATGGGGTTGTAGTTCAAAGAAAAAGCAAAGGTTCTCACCTGCCTCCAAAGATCTAGGCTCACAGGAAAGACTCCAACCAGAAATCCTTCCCCCAGTGCCAGTCAGCCCTTCAATGAAGTCTAGGAGAAGTGCAGCCAGGCTCCACCCTTTCTAGCCACGCAGGTGAATTGCCTTCACCTATGCTTCCAAGGCTGAGAGGATCCTTTCCCCACGTACTCAATCAGTGGTTCAGGCTGTGACTCAACAGTTACCACACACAGTTTGACAAAGAATTATTAATGTAGGCCTATCTTAAGTGAAAATACTATTGCAAAAATTCTAAGAGGTGCCAAGACATTGCTTACTCAAGGACAGCTATTTTGGTGTAGAAGTTGTATGAAATCAGTAATCATCTCCTGAGCATATAAGTGAGATAAATTGCTTTATTGAAGGGCTAGTGGGAGTTTTGGGACAGTTTTGAAGTCCTATCCTAGGAGGCTATCATGAAAATTCCTTAAGATTTCTCCAATTTACAATTTACACTATAATCACAGAGAAGAAAGCATGTGAAGTCATGTCTCATTGCCCAGAAACCACAGGTAGCAACCTCCTGTGCTACTATTACCTTCTTGAAGGACTACTTTTGTTCTCAATGAAATTATTAGCAAAAAAAATTTAAAATTATACATATTTATATGCTAACTACCAATCAAAGTTTCACATTTCCAGAGCTGTTTTCATTTTATACTTAAATTGTTCATAACTTCCTTTGACGACGCCAGTGATATGAAACACTATTGCTTTTGTATTCAGAAGGAACCTTGCACTGAAGACTCATTATGCTTTTTCCCCATTTTGTCCTGTCAGTATTGCTTAGGAAATCCTAAACTATATTCCTGTTCAGCTGTACTTTATTACATGGTATTGGAAATATTTAATCAAAATCACCAGTACTGCAGGTATCTCTGCAGTAAAGTATTATAAGTCCACAGAGAGATGCAACACTGCCCTCCTAAAACACAATATTTTAAGACCCTGCAGGGTTCTTCTTGAGGGTCTGAGCCCTGAGTTATAATCAAGGGAAGACTGGGGGTTTTCTGAGGCATTCCTACTTCAGGAAGACTCTCAGATACAAGCCACAGCTTTCAATTCTCTCACTCGCTTCTGAAGAACTGCATTTCTTTTCCATGGTATCTCTTGAAGTATCAGCTTTACAGTTGTCTAAGGTCGTGAGCTGCTGTACACGCTGTAACATTACACCAGTAATCACTTCTATCCAAAAAGAAAAGCAAACTAAAATAAAACAAAATAAATCCCAACCCTCTATGAAGTATCTGCCCTGGATCAGTTTACAGATAAGCCAGCTCTTACAGAAGTAAATGATGAATCATTGGCAGAAATGCTAAAATTGTAAGATGGCTTGGTTTGGAAGAGACCTTAAAAAATCACTTAGTTTGAATGCTTCTACCATGGATCAGGCTGCCCAGGACCCTATTCAATCCAGTCTTGAACACCTCTCAGGATGAAACATCCACAACTTCTCCAGGCAATCTGTTTCACTTTCTCACCACCCTCATAGAAAGGAATTTCTTCCTAATATTTAATCTTGATCTCCACTCTCTTAGTTCAGTGCCATTACTCCTTGTCCTACTACTACAGTTCCTGATAAAAATTCCATCTCCAGCTTTCTTATATGCCCCCTTTAGGTACTAGAAGGCTAACATAAGGTTTCTCCAAAGCATTGTCTTACCCAGGCTGAACAACCAAAACTTTCCCGGTCTTTATTGATAAAAGAGGTGCTCCAGCCCACCGAACATCCTCATGACCCTCATTTGGACTCAATCTAACAGGTCCATATTCCTCTCAGGTTGGGAGCCCCAGAACTGAATGCAGTACTTCTAAGTGGTGTCCCATTAAAGAGTGAGAGAATCATTTGCTTCAACCTGCTGGTCGTGCTTCTTTTGATGTAGCCCAGGATAGAGGTTCACTGATAATATTCTGTAAAGATCAAAGTTACAAAAAAGCAACAAATCAATAAGAAGAGGCTAGAGAGTTTCCAGCATAGATACTTCCTCCAGATAGCAACAGAGAAGTTTGTGAATCATATGAAGAGTTTGGAGCAAACATTATTATCCACAGCTGCAGAAATAGCATCATTAAGATAGTAGTTACACTGCAAGATAATGGACTTGTATGTGTTCAAGAACATCAGTAAATAATTTGTTTAAACAATCACTGCATCCAATATACCTCTTTTTGCAATTTCCGTAACAGTAGAGACATCAACCCTTAAAAGCTTATTCTATCACAACTAGTAAAATAATTTATGGAACACTGGAAAAATTCAAGGTGCTGGTATGTAGCTGAATGAGTCACTGATGACTGGCTTTTCCCACAGCCATTGTATCCTTTAATGGAACAAAATCCAGATAAGGCTGTGTTTTACCAATTTAAATATTTTATATAATATAAAGGGTGTTGATTATCTTAGCTGTTTCAGGTTATGCATTCAAATAAATTGTATAAAAATTGCATCCACCTGTTTTCTGACCTATTCCTCAGTAACACATTTTACCAGTACTTACAGAAACTGTTAGAACATCCTAAGGGGAAGGATGGAACACGTAAATACTACCAAATCCTCAATACTTTGCTGAATGAATCAAATGCGATCTATAACAGTCAACTCTGTCAAAAACCGTGAAGAACTTCACAGCGACCTCAAGTAATAGCTTAATGCCACAGGAAATTCACTCTATAAATTGCAAGTACTGTAGAGGCAAAGGAAAAATAAGAACCACTAGGTTCTGAATAACTATATTTCTTATGATTAAAGTACTTTAATGAAAGCCTCTGCTTAGAAATCATTTTGGCCAAGAAAACATACCAGAAGTATCTATGGTCATCTATAGAAAAGATACAAAATTAATTTGCTTTTCTCTGAGATAGAATATCATTCATTCTAGCTCAAAAAAAAAAACTAACAAACAAACAAACAAAAAAAACCTATGAAAAAGGATCAAGGAAAAATATTTATCAGCATTGAATAAATCCTATTTGAAAAAATGGTTTTAAGGATTGGAGTTACTTACTTTAGAAAGGTAAGGAGTAAGAGGTTTGTGATAAAAGAGCATAAAACGGTAACTGGTGGGGAAAAAAAAAAAAAAGATAACAGAAAAGCTCTAGCTTTTCTTTTAATAAAGGAACAAGGACCCACTCAGTGAAACTGAAAAACTGGCAAGTCAGGATGAAAGGAAATATTCCTTTCAATGGAAGGTGATTTTAGGCTATGTAATTTCCTGTCACAGGATGCCTTTTAGGCCAAGAGTTCTGCAAAATACCATGAAGACCTTGTTTTCTAATTGCATAAAAAAGTGCCAGGAGTTTAATAAGGAATTATAACATAACTTATGGAAAAGTTAAGCACATTCTCAAGGTAGAAAAATAAATAGGGAATATGTCCTACTCCATACTAAATTCTTGTACTCCTATCAAAGATATGGGTTTGTAAATTTACCATAGCCCACAGGGAAGTTTTAACGTCATTTGCATGTTCTGTTGTTAATTATTTGAAGATATTGTTTTTAAGAAAGGTAGCAATAAAAAAGTACTGCCTAAACATCAGTTCTGTGTCATTCATTTAGTCCACAATAGTTTTGCACTATAAACCTTGATGATCTAGAGATCAAATGGTTATATTTTACATGAGAAAACTTAGAAAAGAAAGAAAAAAAGAAAATTAAATGGAATGCCTAACATTGAATTGTACAAAAATCACTCTGAGACATTTTTTCAGAATTTCTTACAAGTGCTGTGAATTTCCAAACTGATACTAAAGGCTTGATTATGATTGAATATTCTGCAAGAAAACATTCATTCATTCTTTTTGAAAGAATCCTGAATTCCATCTCTGATTTTTGACAAGGTATATAAATAGTTTGAAGGAGTTAATAAGGTTTTACTATCCTGGCATTAAACTTATTTACAAAACTTATAAATTAACTTATGAACTTAGGAAAGATGTGAGTCAAATTTCAAGGAGATAAGAATTCATCTGAGTAGCACACTTTAAGAGATGAGAAGGAAAAGAAAAATCTAGTCCTCATTCTAAACGCTCAAGATTGACTCTGGCTGCACAGGGACTGAGCATTACTATACATTGGCTACACATGGGCTTCAGTGACTGAAAATGCTTAGGATGTGCAGTGTGCTATTTTCACAAAAGAAAACTGCTCCAGTGAAACGAATATGAGTTTGCTTTTGGTGTTAGTGAGATATGAGGATTGACTTGAGCACATAGGGAAAAAAACATTCACTAAAATATGAATGCCTTTTTGTTTTTTGTTCCTTTTAAAATGTATTCTATAATATAATACTGCTAAAATCTACTTATGTACGTGAGTACATCCTGGAAAACCTCAACACTGGAGAGCCAGGATGCATGCGAGAAATGTTTAAGAACTATAGATGACCTGTTTTTCGTGACAACTAACATAGTAAAATGCCTGTAAGGAGAATATGATCAAAATAGTGAGATCATTTATTTTTAAACAAAATGAAGCAGTATAGTGTGATTTCTAATGTGAGTGATGTTTTCATGATTGATTTATGAAGTTATATGCCTTATTAATTATTAAAATCTACCTCAACACGGTGCATTATATATGATTCAGTGGAAAAATAAAATCTGATCAAATACTAAATTGAATTTAAATTTATCCTATTAAGATGCTGAATTAATTTTAGATGCAATCTGTATATTCTAAACCTTGATTAAAAACTTGTATTTATTTTAATACTGATTAATGTGATTATAGTATTGAATAAATTTAAACTTAAGCAACTCAAACAAATGGACAGTTGCATAAAGAAGACATATAAGTCAAAGTATTATAGTGGTGCATTCACTCTATCATGTTTTTAGTATTTTTTCTTGAAAGAGTTAGAATTATAATGACTACGAATATAGAATACTGTGAATATACTAATAACAAGTAGAAAAATTATTTATGCTTTTCTGATGTGCATGTCTAAATAGCACTCTATAATAGTATTTTTGAAACAGCTCTGCTATCTCATTATGATTTTTCCAGTGTTATTAAATTTCCTTGATTGAAATATTTTACCATATACATGAATGTTTTACGACAGGTTTGGTACTGGTATTTTGGAAATGCATGTGTAGAAGCTGCACAGCTTAACAAAGAAGCAACCGTTTATTCTTGAAATCTAACAAACAGTCCCTACGTAACAGATGATTTGACTTAGGAAGTATTCTTATGACAATTTTATACAACATTTGTCCAGGATTCTATATCCAGTGCTTGTCTTATGATGGTGAAATATCACAAGCTGGATACAAGAATGTAAGAAAAATGAAGACAACCCTGAACAACGAAAGACAAAGTTTAATGACCAAAATAAACATGAATATTGAAAACATATGTGTTGAAGTTTATGGTACCATCACTTTGATATGAAGAGAACTCTTTTCCATGGGTCGTTTCCCCCCTTACAAGAAAGCTGGAATCAATAACCACACAAAATCTATACAAAATGAAACAACAAACTGCCATATTTGAAGTTATATATGTAGCTCTATATTTGACTCAGAACAAATATTTAATTCTCTCTGATTGAATTGTACAACTAATTCTGGAATGGGATGATTTAATTAGGTAAATTAGGATGCTATTTTCAACAAAGATATTTTCTTACCTGGGCATGTCACAAAAAGCCAGAGTACTCTCCAGTGCAGACAGACAGACAGTAAGAACAGATAAAATTTTAAGTGTCTTACATCCACAGTGCAAAGCTATGTTCCAAGACCATGCAAACCTTTTGACTGGTTTAAAACTCAGCATAAAAGATTTTCCCTTCCTACAGCAATTACTCTTTTGATCACAGCTGAACTTGAGCTTGAGCTTTATCCGTTGAAATGATTAATACTGTGTAATACTTTTTTTTCAGAACTAGTGCCCATACTGAAGATTAAAAGTTCTGATTGTGCAAGGTAAGAAAAACTTGGAAAAAATTATTAGGTTTCATGAGCAAACTGGCTTAATTTACTTTTTATTCAGTCTTTAAGTCTTTCCTTCTAGAAATGTTTGGGAGATATGCCGTATAAACAAGACCATATATAAGGGAATAGTCCACTTGAGAGGGATGGAATCATTCTCTATGAAATTTGGATTCAAGTGCAAGCTAATAATATTTAACCACATGATCATAAATTTCAAGGAGTATTCTCTCATTAGAAATAAGTTGGAAAAATGTTAGTTAGCCAGATGCACTATGAACAGTTAAAATCCACTGATGATGAGGGATTATTCAATTTGGAGAGGGCACTAATAGAAACAGGATAGGATTCTAGGTCTGTGGGAAAGAAGTCCATTAGCTCTTCTTTACAAATCACTGTTTCCCATTAAGATTTCTTCAGAATTTCGTATGGTACATGTGTAAAATTAAATTCCCCTAACAGCACAAAAGTTTCATTGAAATAGCAATTTAATGATACCTTAAAGATGTGAATAATACTACTGAACTTTCTGAGATTACAGACGTTCTCACTTTAAACATGTGCAATTTTCAAATGCCTTACTAAACAAATTCTTCCATTTAATTTAGTGGTCCTAGATATTAACATGAATAGTTTCTGATCCCTTCTTAACTTTCTTCTTTTGTCACTGCTATCCAAAAGAAACAAGCTGACTTTTCATTTCCAGAACATTTTCCACCTCTTGAAACCTCTGAAAAGACACAGAAGTATCACACTGCCATTATGAACTCCTAAGGCGATGACAACTGCTCTAGAAATCTTCACAGAATGACAAGAATAGTAATAAACTATGAAAATTAAAGTAAGTACTTTTTGCGTGTATTTCAGTTGTTAAGTTGTACAATGCTGCAAATAATTAAAAAAAAAAAAAAAAAGAGTTCTGTCACTGTTACATCTCATTTTCCCCAAGAGTCTGTAGCCATTGATTTTTAAACTGTAAAAGAAGCCAAATATGCTGTCTTCTAAGTAAGTGACCTATTCACTAGATTGTATAATAGAGTGAGAATTAAAGTCACAGCGTTATAATGCTTTTCTCTGTTAAGCAGGAAGGAAGGGAGTACAAGAGGAAGGAAAGAAGGAAGGACAGAAAACACTTATGTATTCTTTAGTATGAAATATTAGGAAAAACAAAAAGGAAAACAACAACAACAACAACAAAAACCAGGGAAGAAATAGAGAGTTTATACAATTCTTAACCAGGAAGTTACTAAGCTTATTCTTCAGGGTTTCCACTCAGGATCCAGAATTACATGAGTAAGTCTTGAAAAGGCAGTTCAGAATATAAATTAGCAAACTCTGGGTGGATTGTAGACATTGTAAAGGAATGTAAGTACAGCTTCAGATGCGTAGGTTTTTCCTACTTGGCTTTTTCCCTTGTCTGGCAAGAAGCACTTGAATTAGATAGCTTTATCATTGTGAGAAGGAGAAAATGGGTCCTTGTGCAACTTCTTTTGTTTCCAGCGTCATCTTAATCTTAAAGTACTTCAGAAACTATGAGCTATGAATATTCAATAATTTCAGTGATTTTTATAGGTTCTTCCTAACCTTTCTTTCAGAAGGCAATGATGCATAGAAGTGAGGAAACATGATTTGCAGGATCAGGTCTGGTGTAATTATATGATTGGATGTGTTTATAATAGTGTTTTATTACAAACTGTACATAACCGACTGCAGATTTTAATGGAGTGCTCTCTCCCCTTCATTTTCCTAACAAAAGAAAGTTCTCATGTTCATGAATTAAAGTTCAGGAGAACTTTGTAAATCTACCCGTGGGTCTGTTTTCTCCTTAGTAAAGGTATGTCCCAATTTTGTGACAATTGTCATGCAACAAAATTTTCTTCCATATAAATGGCAGCAAATCAGATTCAATTAGCTTATCTGCATTCATGTGGGAATATGAATAGGAGCTGACTTCAGATGTTAGTTAATCTAATCTTATGCTAAGCTATTACCTGCATCTATTCTTTACTTTTGTGAAAAAAAATATTGCTTTCATCTTCAACTTGCAAGTCATTTCAGTTTTCATAGTGATCTATAGCAGCAACAATATCTCTTGCAAAAACAGATTTGTAGGATCTGTAGCATCATATTGCCATTCAAGATGGAAATAAAGGTCATTTAAACTGACTCACAGTAGTACTTTCCCCTCTGCTGAGCAAGCAGTTGCATAGTAGCTCAATTTTTGCACAATTATTTCTAAATATCATGTTGCCAGGTAATTAATTTTTTGTGATTAATGATTTCGCAATTCATCTCTTTCCAATTTTTTCCTTTCACAGGTGAAGACTATCCTTGACAATTACCTTCTTTTTTTTGTCCCCTGCATCAGAACTGCCAATAGACCACTCTACCACAATAAAATGGACAAACTTTTCCTGATAAAGTTATAAACCAATACATTAGTCTGCCTTTGCTATGCCTCACTATCCAAACACTTCAGGACATGAAAATCTTTTGCTTCTCTGCCTCATATATCTTCACTGATTCCATCATCTTTCATACTCCTCTCATCCTTCAAACTTGTCAGAAGCTTCCTGTAGAGTAATATCCAAATGAGTTTCATGGTCTCACCTGTACATGCATCATACACGAGGAGTCCACACTTTCCCTAAGCAAAAGCTCTGACATTCACAGCAGTTCTGTGTATCACAACAAAGTAGCAACACCTTTTTCCACTGTGATCTGTCTGCTTGCTGCAAATATCCTGACTGATGTAGTAATCAAAGAGTTAGAACAGACTGCAGGAATGGTCAACGGTCTGTCCTCTGCTATGTGCCTCAGGGAGAAACTTTCTACAGCAGCAAAGTGTTTGCAACTATTTCCCTTTCTTAGACATTCTATATCTTCTAGCAGAGATTGGAGATGAAGAGATATCTGGCTCTGTCATAGATGTATCTTGTGTTTAGTGGAAGAAATGAAAGAAAAAAAAAAATCAACAAATAATTGAGGTAATCCAAAACTCTTTTATCTTCCAAAATATTTGAAAAGCATTTCAATTTGCACTATGTATAATTTTCATAAAGCTTGGATTTATTTTCCACTTTACACTTCCAGTACAATTACCTAACATAACCAGCTTGATCATACCAAAGTCCCATCCTGTTCACTAGTACACTGCTAACATAGACTAGAGAAAGCTGGGTAGGAAAAGCTGACTAGGACAGAAGCACCACAGACCCTGCTCCCTACATGAATTCGGAATGTGAACAAGGCAAAGATGCTTTTCCCCCAGACTCTAGAAGCCACTTTCATTTAAGAGTCTTTGTAATCTGTGTATGGTTTCACTGTGTTAAATAGATTTTCCTGCAGTTTTTTTTCTGTAAGCTCCTTCATTCTTCACTTAAACCTCTACTAATATCTGTGGTTAAAAATGTGGTAGTCCACAGCCACAGAAATGCATAAATATTATATCTCCCTATGATGTTTTCACTGCTACGTCAGATTTACATTCTCTATGGCTTAAGTGGATGGAGCAGTTGTTTAATGTACATGTTAGTATTTTGAAGCAAACAATAAAACCCTGAAACATGCAGTGGCTGAGGCTATGTCAGTGTTGCTCATCTCAGAAACAACTAAAATCAAATCTCTTATATGAATTTGACAAGTTAAGGGAGTTTTGCCAAGTATTGCAGTAACTGTGCTAGTTATTCAATGCAAAGCTACAAGAATTGCATTTGCTGGTGTTTTGTGAAAACAAAGTAATTTCTTTAAGAATTTTAAAATGTATTTAATATTAGATTTCAAAAATTTGTTTGCAATCTAAACTAAAAATTCAACATCAATTAAACCAAATCTTTTTTCTAAAATACCCCAAAAGCACTGAATTTATTAAGTTATGCAATTTTTCATACTGTTGGGCTGTGTCTAGCCATCCCTGCATAATGACCTATTTGTTCTTTTGTTTTTCCCACTTGTTTTATCAGTCACTGTCCATAATAGCTTCCTGGCTGTTAAAGGTGTGTCTTCAATTCCAATGACTTGTCTTCACTTTCTCATCCCCTGTACATTGCTTTTCAGGTAGTATTATTTTAGATTGTGTCATCAATCACTGTTTACTGCTTTTTTGTAAGGTTCTACTGTCTTTTACTTAACAAAATTTCAAAAAATTTTTAATTTTCGACAGTGTAGACTTTTGTTGAATCCCAGTGCAATCAGCAGGGGCAATCTGTAACATCTGCCACAGAGAAGGTAAGCATGCTCTCTCTAGTACAAGGCAAAATGGCCTTTGTAATGCATTTTAGCAGAGTCTTTACTCCTAATGCACTAGCTTACTGAGGCGTGCAAAAGTCATTTCCACATTAATCTACACCCAAAAAGGCTTCTCTGATAAGACTTGGCCTCGGTCAGTAAATCCTTCTCAGCTCATCTTAGTGCTACTGGAAGGCTAATTGCACAGGCAACAATCACATATCTAGCCAAGGGACTGACTTAATTTTAAGCTCCTGTTGGAGCTTTACTGTTGCACAATTCAGTGTTGATTTGCTGCATCTAAAGTACTACACTTCAACTTCTGTACTTAGTTTGTGCTGACATTATTTCTAATAAAAATGAAGCATTTCCCCCCTTCTACATATATATGCATACACCTCCAATTATTAGTATTAAACCCTTGTCAGTCTATGTCAGCAAAGTTTAATTCTTTCTAGCAGTTCCCTTCTAAATCTACGCTCACTGTGATCACTCTGTGCATGAGAAGTACAGCAGATTAAAACGACTTCTCAAAATGGTGTTAGACATAAATGCAAAAGCTTTGACTAAAGTTAATCCATATCTTTAGATACAGTTCTCTGAAATGAGGATTTGTAATATTTCTGAGGATGAGTCTTATTTCTCATCCAGGGCACAGCAAGTTCTGTGTCTGATTCTGAAACAGGCAGTTTGTAGGAAGAAAGGACTTTGTGTGTAACAGTTGTTTTAAAAAACACAATAATGAGAATATTAATTGTGGCCACTGGGCCCATGACAGTGTTTTTATCCTCAACAAAACACTGCAATCTTCTAGTATCAGAAAATGTATCTGCTCAACATAATGGCTCACCAAAATCTGTGACACAGAATTTTTGTCCCTTTTTTTAAAATGTTTTTATCTTCTAAATATCTTTAGGCCATGCCTTTAATATTTTCATTGCAAGTATGAAGTTTTTATTTCTAAACTACAGTAGAAATTTCCTAATAATCATTCAATTCGTGTAGAGGGGATCGAGGTAAAATATCTACTATACCAAGATCAAGATAGAATTGCAAAGGCTGTCAATAGTGCTTCCACTTCAGTTTGCCAACTGTGCCAGTTGGTGAGTGGGTGGGAGTCAGAGGCCCAGTCTTCCTGTGCTGGATGATAGGCAGGGACAGCATTGATGGCTTAGGGCAGAACACAACTTTTTGTGCCCCTCAAATATACTACAATATTCTAGCCTAGGACTAAACAAATTACAACGAATGCATTGCATTCGCAAGACAAACCATTTGGTCTGTGCCATCACAACATTTTTTCATCGGTCCAAAGTCCTTTATTACTTTCCTGTTCGAACTGATCTGTCTCTGCCTATTTTTATCTTGCCTAAGAAGCACAATAGCAAGCTATCATAATAATTTTATTATTCCCATGTACTTTGACAGAATTCAACAGAAAATGATTTAGATGAAAATATAAAAGAAAATGTAATTCTGCATATCTCGACAATTGTGACTGTACAAGATTTGAGTGGATTAGCCAGTCCTCTATAAATGCGAAAGACAGTGTCAAATGCTAATATGGAAGCATTGGAAACTTTCCTGGATCTGTGAAACAATGCAGCTAGTTTGCAGCACAGAACATTCCTCATTAATACAGCTATTATTCTATTATTATTATACATATAACATAGCTACTAAAAGGCTAATGTTTCAGAAATATTATTCATCTACCTGTGATTTTTTTTCTAACATTATTTAATGAATAATATGGAAGCAGTAAGTAAAGAACACACAAGGTAGGAAACTATTGCTTACTACTGTAATTTCAGAACAAAAATTTAGTCAATTTCCTGTAGTTATATAGTGAGGCTGTGGCTTCAACTTAAAAGCAGTTTCTAAACAACTGTATGTAAAGAATTGATAGTAAGTTTATGTGATTAACATAAATATAGCATAAGTATTAATAGAAAAAAAACACCAAGGCATAATATTCTATGCTACACAGCCTGAGGAAATGAAATGTTTAACTGGCTTAGTTTCTTCAATTTTAATATTTTTTCATCCACTACTCAAAGCACTTATGAAAATTAATTAATGTCTGCTTTGTCCCATAGATTGCTATAAAATGCCAGGTTTTATGAATACTTCTGTATTATGGATTTTTCATGGGACTTTGCTTTCATTCTTTTTCATTCCCATATGCACAGTGTATATTGAGGATATTGTTTTACTGTTTAGAAGTGTATTTAATGGATTGCACGTAGCTAAAACTACTACAGATGGTTATATGGATATATCACTCAAAAAATATAGGCTTTTTTTTTTTTAAAAAAAAAAGAAATTTGTCTTCTACTTCTGGTTAAAGCATGTAAAACATACACACATACCCACACATGTTGGCTATATTTCACAGGAATTATTTGAATCTGTGCAGAAGAATGTGCATCTCCACTACTGCAAAAACTGAACTCAAGTTGTGGTCTCCAAAGAGCACACATGAACAAAAAAAGTTCTTGATACATACAATTTATCTGTGCATTTTACATGCATCAGATTGATCAAATATGTCACAGAGAAGCAACCTGCACGCGAAGATCCCATGTATTCAGGATATACAAAGCTAGGTACCAATTGCAACAGGTTTTGCTCTGACGTGGGATGCAGAATACACAGTGTATTTTTACCTGCTAATATGTGTGTTCTGTAGTAAGGTTATGAGTTTCATTTAAAACAGCACATGAAAATCTGAAGGTTAAATTCCCTTACAGCTGTTAGAAGTTAACCACAGGTGGTAGCTAACTTGTGAAGAAATATGAGAAGGCAAGTTGCTTATTTATATCACAGACAATTCATGCTGCTATAAAATCATCTACATTTCCTCTTTCTAAAACTGAGTAATTGTTACCAAATTGTCTACTTTTTTCTGTCACTTCCTGATCTCGTTAAAAATATTCTCATTTTAAAAATAATAGCAAGAAGTAAGAAATGTGGTAAAGACGAAAAGTGAAGCTGTAAGGTCTAAATCATGAGCTGCTTCCTTCTCTTATGAAACTAGCTGGTAACTCAGAAAAGCAGCTCCCAAGCTTAACTAAGACTTTAGAGCGCATTTTGAATAGAAGACAGAATTCTAAGGCAGAGGAAAGCAGAAATCACTAAATATGAGCTGAGATTATTTTTTCTATTCTACTGTTGAGAAATGCACCTTACAAATGGAACTTAGCATTAGTTCAGATTACATATATTCCAATGGCAAAGAAAAAAAGTCTTGTTATACAGTACACACAGTTACAATCCATAAATTAAAAAAAAAAAAAAACAAAAACCCACCTATGATCCTGGCTAAAAGAAGAAAAGATAAATATCAAACAAATGACTAGATAAACAAACAAATTGCAGGCTGCTGCCAAGCAGTGTAACCATATTAAAATATAGACATACTTTATAAAAATTGCATGATCTAACTCCATTTTGGTCTCCCATCAGTTTGTGTATAAAGCGTCCCTCACAGAGCACAGCCAGTTGTAGCAAAGGAATACCTGATCCTTTAAAACAGCATTCCTTACAGGAGAGAAAAAGTTTTCTCTATTTATAAAACTAATGCTACAGATATTCTCACTTACTGTCCTTTTCCCCAGGGCCTCCCATCCTTTCCAGGCTTTTGTCACTTGTCTCTTCATTCTTCTTGTGTTCTTCTTTGCTCTCTTGGTCCTGATGCTCAACAAGAGGACGCTAAAAAGATATTGGAATCAGTTAACAGAGGAAGCTGGAAGGAGGCAGAAGCAAATGCACTGATAAAGACTTATGTGAATGTCAGGTCTTATTCTATTTCCACAACCTTCTAATTAAAACTTCATACCATCATTACATGTATTATTGAATGAACTCTCTACATACTAACAATTTTTATTTAGTTCTATCTTTAGCCTTCATGGATTTTTCAGCATAAAATCAAAGAATCATATAATCATTTATGTTGCAAAAGTCTTAAACTCCTGAAGTCCAATCATGATACAAATCCAACCAGCATCAGCACTAAACCATGCTCCCAAGCACCACATCCACATGTCTCTTATGTACCTTGAAGAATGGTGACACCTGGGCAGCCTGTTCCAATGCCTGACCATCTTTCCCATGAAGAAATTCTTCCTAATACACAGTCTAAACCTGTCCTGGTGCAACTTGAAACCTTTTCAACCCTTCCTGTCACAATTGAGGTATGGTCTCACTAGAGTTGAGTACAGGGGAACAATAATTTCTCCAGTCCTGTTGGCTATGCTAATATTAAAGCAAATCAGGATGCCATTGGCCTTCTTGGCCACTTGAGCCATCAGTGTTCCCAGGTTGACTGGCTATCAACCAGCATCCCAGATGCTTTTCTACTAGGCAACTTTCTAGCCATTCTTCCTAAGCCCAAACCACTGCATAGGGCTGTTATATGCAATATGATGCAAGTGCAATACCCAGATTTCAACCTTATAGAACGGTGTATAATTTATGGGAATCAACAATTTAGCCTATTAGAGACCTCAGTAGAGCCTGCCCATACACAGGTCAACAAACAATTTGGTGTCATCTGCGAACACACTGACAGCAAACTCACTCCCTTAAAGATCATTAATAAAAATACATTTATTTTTAAGACAGCCCTAGCACTGTGCACTGGGGAGTGCTACATATGACGGGCTACCAGCGGATATCATTGCACTTCACCAGACTACAAGGACTTCATTCCACACCCTGCCTCTGCCTTCCAGCTCAGTGAGCTGGGTACCTTGTGAGCAATAAGTCTTACTAATGAAGGCTGAGGCAAAGAAGGCATTAAGAACCTCAGTCAGCTACTACAAGTCAAGTGAGGCACCTTCCTAAATCAGTTCTCTCACCATCGGTGTCAGGAGGATATTTTCCACACATTCTAGGAATCTCCTAGTCTGTTTCTTCTCCATTGCACTGTATTTCCAACAGATGTCTGGGAAGTTGAAGTCTCCCATTAGAACATACACTAGCAAACATGACACTTCTAGCTTCTCATAGAATGTTTTATCTGCTTCTTCTTTTCTCATGTTGGCATTTCCACTGACTCTTACCCTAAGACACTGGATTCTTTCATCAGCATTACTAATCTCTATGCAGTCAGGACATCTCGTAATGTAGAGGTCTGTCCCATCTCACCTCCTTCCCTGCCTATAGCCCCTGAAAATCCTGTAACCCATCCTGTAATCCATCATGGCACTGCAATCTTGTAAGCACGTTTCATTTGGTTTCATTTTGTTTCAAATAGAATGTGTCTACATTCTAACAGATATCCACGTGAAAACACAGAATGCTTACTATAGGCTGGAAAACTCCTATGAAAAAAAGCCACAACACAGTTGCTATAATTTTAGCATTTTTCTTTGTTTTCATTGAAATTCCTTTCATGAGTGTTGTATTATTTCTCATTTTCTACTTCCATCCCATGGACAGAGAGTATCTGATTGTGACATCTCATATGCTCTCTTGTCCTAATAACAAAACTCTTTGCACTTCCATGACACCCAGGAGTATTCTCACTGACCTCAAAAATGCTGGGGCTACTTAAGCATTATTTTGTCAAAGTAACTCTATTTGGGAACCTGAAACACTTAGACTTGAAATGTATTAAATGCAAATAAAATAACTTTTGCTTACATTTCACTGATGCCTGGAACATCTGCTATATTAACCAATGTCTGGAAGATATTTGTTTTGAACATGTGCTTTATTAACAGACTAGAGAAATATCCAATTGTTGCTGATAAATTTAAATGAGCCAGAGAGTTGTATTTGTTTTATTGGTCTGCTTTTTTTTTTTTTTTTAATTTATATTCAAAACACCCTAGAAAAATGTATTTAGTATATCTTGCTACACATTCAGAAACAGGTTGAACAGAAATTCCACAAATTAGATGTGTAAATACAGAAGGACTTGTATGTCCTTAAAATGTTACTGCTTAGATCTCCAAATGAAACCAAAACCAGGAGATCAGTTTTTATGATTGAGTTAAGGGAAGATTTATTTTTGTAATGGAAGTACCATGGATAGTTTGTGGATGCTAACAGGGAATCCTGGAATTCCATTACAAAAGTGAAAAGAAAATTATGATGCAAATCACCCCCAAATTAATGTCACATGATCAGAAGTTCATAGCTGTCAAGAAAGCACACTTTACTTACTCTGAGCCAACTAAACTAAATCAGAATTCTGGATGTTCATTTCTGCAACTGTTTGATAACTATTTTATTGTCGTATTTTTGGTGTTATTTTGCATCACAGTTTTCTTCATCTTATAGTATAGTAGGCTGGGAGATTTGCTCATGACTGAAAACAGAATAGCATTTAACCTGTTTGTTCAAAATCCACATACGATTTTATACTTCTGATCTCCTGTGAGTTTAAGGTAGGGGAAACCTTGAAAAACCTGTTCAATGTTCAGTGTATTTTTATTTTCTCTGTCATATTAATGAACCTTTGCAAACTTTAAGTGGTAAGATGAGATAAAAGCAACAGCATATTTTTTTTTTCTCTCTAAATATTTAACTATACATAGTATATATTTATAATACCTAATTATATATATATATATTAAACATACTGGAACACATATTTATTGTGTTCATTTATGGATGTATGCATAAATCTGTTAGCATGGGGGGAATTAGAAAATGAAATACCAAGTTAAAATAGTCCCTGTTTTTGACTGAGCAATTTTCAGCACATTTTCAGTAAGATTTTCAAATACTTCTGTAATCAGTTTCAATCTGCTGCCATGAAAGGTAATGAAGGAATTTCCAAAAACTCTCATGAGCAACCATACACTTTTCACATATTATATTGTATGCACTAGTAAGGCACAGTATTGGTTGAAAGCTACCCTTTTTCCCCTTAAAAAAATGAAAAAAACTTAATATCACCAGAATTGCACTAAGATTCAAACAACAACAACAAAAACAAAGAAAAAAACTCCATATAAATAATATAAAAATATTATAAATGTCCATTGCTAGATTAAATTTCTTAGCAATGAGTGACTTCAGTTACGTTGGTGGCAAACTCTGAATATTTTATTAATGGTATCATGTATATGGAATGTACTAAAAGAGAAAATCTGAAAAGAAATAAGCTGAAGCAACTGGTTTTCAAATCCATGAGCGATCTTCATCACTAGTACCCATAAAATGAACAAACTGGATATTTACAACAGGAACATCCAACCTTATGTGAGTCTGTCTAAACCTAGTCAGTCTAATCCGCATCCTCTCAGCCAAGTATTTACAATTCCAAAAGTGCCCCAGGTTTTGGATGCTTAACTAGAGGCAGGGCCAGAGCATAATAGGCAACTCTTATCCAAGAATCTGAAGGCTAAGGGAGACATGTAATCACATACATCATCAACACCAGCAGGAGGCTTCCCTCAGGTACAAATGGAACTTCTTTTTTTCTCCTGCAACAACACGAGTATTTTTTTGCATTGTTCAGCTTGCTAGCTCATATAGAAAGGCTATCATCAAAGAACTGAGTCAAAGTAGTTATAAAAGCATTAAAAATTAGGAGATCAGAATCCAATTGATGTGTTTTCTTCTATAATGATGACCCACTTCAGGCCATGGAGGTAATTTCACAAACCAATATTAAGAACTTCTTAATCTATCATGCCATTCTTCATAGTGGAAAAGATTGATTCAATAACCAAATCCCAAGTCAGTTGCTGCAATTACTGTGATTCCCTTTGTGCTTTTGATAAAATAGACCTCTTTTTTTTTTTCCTTTGGGAGATGTACAAATCCAAATCAATGAACCAAAATTGGTTCCAACACACCAATTTTTGTTCATCGATTTCCAGGCCAACATTCCTTTTATTTACTAGACAAAATCTCACAATCTGTCAGTAATATCTGTAGCCCGTTTTGCTTGAGCTTGTTTCGGACTTCAGTCTTCTTTTCATTCCTCTTATTATCAGTAATTTTTTCAGGTTACTGTTAGATTTTATGGTACTTCTCACAGCTGAGCACACACATAAGGCATGTGTTGGGGTTTCACTTTCTGCAGGTCATAGAATCATAGAATTGTTAGAATTAGAAGGGATCTTTAAAGGTCTTCTGGTCCAATCAACTCCCTTTAAATGAACAGGGACATCCACAGCCATATCAGATTGCACAGAGCCCCATCCAGCCCAGATTTGATCCTAAACACTATACATTATGTGCTGCTTTAAACTGTCTTCAAAAAAATCTGTAAATTTGCTTTTTCTTCAACCAAATCTTTTCACACAGATGCCAGCAACATGAGCTAGTGCAGTGCATGGGGCATCACTGCTAACAGGGCCATGGAGGAAATGCTGACAATTGTCAGCACAGGCTTTCCCTGAGCATCAGACAAACCATATTGAACTTGAACTCATTTTATAAACAAGAGCCTCTATTGTTTAAGCCATATCTATATGCATGTGTGTGTGCATATATACAGATATATGTACACACAAATAGAAGAAAACTTTGTTGAAGATGAAAAGTCACAATTATTTGTTCCATTTGAATTTTAGTATCATTTTTATTTTTTATTTATTTATAAATCTATCATTTTTTTTTCTCTTTAAAAAATTAGTATTCCCTTAGACTACTCGCAAATGTGATACTTATTTGAATAAACTTTTAAAAATTCTGAATGGAAATATGTAGCTAGGATCAGAAATATCTTTCACTTTGTGACCAGAATGTTCTTATATGAAATCTGAAAGGCTAGAAAAAAAAAAAAAAAAAAAGAATCATGGCAACAAAAAATGCCCTCAAAATTTCATTTCAAATCACTATGTTTAACTAAATAAAGTTCCTAAATTTTATCTGTTTTGGAATGTTTCTCTTTTGATTCAAAAAAAAGTTCAAAAGAAATGTGTATTTTGGTTCAATTAATGCATCAAAGAAAATACGGAATTAACAAAATTCAAGAGATCATACACTGAAGAATTTGAAACTGTGTTTCAGAGGATAACAGAAAGATAGGCATCTGATATTTTTAATGTATTCAACTTTCTAAAAAGAACTAAAAGGCTTAATTCATTGTATATTACTTTGACTTGAGGAACAACTTCTTTTCTGTTATAATTCTGTGGTTAAGAAATTTTATTTAACGTCATGGCTTCAGTTCTGCTCAAATAGTATATGTGTATAATCCTGCATTTTTAAAGCTTTGTGCTTTTCTTTTTAAATAATATTCTTATGAAAATGGGTGTTAAATACCTGATGAAGTGCATTTTATACTATTTTACTGGACATTTTTACCTGATTCATTAATCATTCTATCTTACCTTCTAATTTTCTCATTCAGGCCAAATAAGAATTATGCTAACTAAGGTTCAATATTTCCAATGAACTACAGGACAGCACCCTTGAGCAAATGTTAATGAAGAAGTATATGTCTACTTTTACTTCATGCTCAGAATCTGAGCCTTACATTGTAGATTTAATTTTACTTTTGAGGTTCCTATTGATTATTTTACAGTTGCTTGTTATACAGACCACCCCTGGCTAGGTCATTCTACACGTTTTTATATACCACAATAAAATGAGCTACAAATATAATCACAATTACAGAAGCAAGAAAGGAAAGAGCAAATGCAAACTAGGTTTATGAAAGGACAGGTGAAATAGAAGTAAAACCATGGAGAAGAGATGACTTCAGTTAACAAATAGCTGAGAATAAATGAGCTTTTAGAAAAGAGATGAAAGAGCACATTCATGTTGGTGAATGAATTGAAAATGGGAGCTTATTCCACAACAGCCAGGCAAGAAGAGAAAGAGTGTGTGAAGTCAATAAGGATGAGAGAATTAAAATTGACTTTATGTTCCTGCTTTTTGCATCTCAACAAACAACATTAAGCAATCAAAGGTTAATAACCAGCAACTTGTCACAATCGCACAACTCTTCTTCCAGAATGGCATAGCAGCATCAAGGCAAAACATTCACAACCTTCACACTTGCCAGATATGACATGCCTTGATAATTCTAAAGTAGTACTGAGCAAGCTGGAATTAGATTAACAGAGAGGAGAGCAAATGGAAAGAATGATAAACAAGCCAACCATGAACTATCACTGAAACCTGTCCAGAAAGAGTAACAAAAAGAAAAAAGTTCGCTGCTGTTACATGAACTCTGGCAGCAAACTTAAAGGACTATATGTACGTGAGAATATATGTGACATTTTAGCAACAGGCATTGAATTCCATCATATATGTATATATATATTCACTGTGTAGTTCCCTAAACTGTATCAGCCTGGTTTCTGGACAATCAAAGAATCATAGAATGATGAATGTTGCAATTCACCTCTGGAAGTCATTCTGGTTATTTTCTGAAGATCTCCAAGGAGGAAAATTTACAAACTCTCTTAGCAACATGTTCTAGTGGCAGGCTATTCTCACAATAACAGAAGTGTTTCCCAAAGTTCAAACAGCTTTTGGGCCCCTCACTGCAAGAAAGATATTGAGGCCCTGGAACGTGTTCAAAGGAGGGCAACAAAGCTGGTGAGGGGTCTGGAACACAGGCCATATGAGGAGAGGCTGAAGGAGCTGGGAATGTTCAGCCTGGAGAAGAGGAGGCTCAGGGGAGACCTTATTGCTCTCTATAACTTCCTGAAGGGAGGTTGTAGTGAGCTAGGGGTCGGCCTCTTCTCTCGTGTCATTAGTGATAGGACCAGGGGGAATGGTTTCAAGCTACGGCAGAGGAGATTCAGGCTGGACATGAGGAAGTATTACTTTTCAGAAAGGGTGGTCAGGCACTGGAATGGACTGCCCAGGGAGGTGGTGGAATCACCGAGCCTGGGGGTGTTCAAGGAAAGACTGGATGTTGTGTTGAGGGACATGGTTTAGTAGGAGCTATTGGGAATAGGTGAACGGTTGGACTGGGTGATCTTTTAGGTCTTTTCCAACCTTAGTGATTCTATGATTCTATGATTCTATGATTTAGTATCCCCAACAGTTGCATAGAATTCTGAAGTATCCATCTGGTTCTGTCTGTAAATGTCAAAAATGGTAACCATTAATAGATTGGTTGGTATTAGTGAACTGCAACTGGGCCTTAACACGTTGAACAGGCTTTAAATCCCAGCTACTATTTCAACATATGGATGAGCACAGATAATCACTTAAGTTAAAATTTTTATAAGGTATGCAGAAGAAGAAGGACTTAACTCTGAAGCACAGGTATTATTTCCTTGACCCTCCATCAGAAAGTTGGCCTCATTCTAATGGACAGAATGAAGCAGGAAGGATGTCTGCTGGTTATAAAGCAGATGTGAAAAACATCTCTAACAAAGAATTTGAATGTCTTGATTTTAGACCATTTTTTGAGGCAGCACAAAATCCCACATCCACTGATGCAGAAAAGACCATAAGGAAGAGAGGTCTTTGTGAAGATAAATAGCCATGTCTCTGTTGTACTTTTATCTTTCCAAAATATATGTCATAAGAGAGCTCAGCGTCTCACAGAATCACAGTGGAACTGGGCTTTCTCCATACCAACAAGCTAGTATTTGTGTTCATCATACCTATGTTTTATGCTTAACACAAAGAACTGTGAATCTGCGTGAACAGATATGTATATATTTCTCCTAATGTCAATAATTGGAAAACAACAGAGAAACAGTTCATTAGAACTATTTCTGATAGATATGGTATTTGAAAGCATGCAAGATTTTCTGTTCTAAATGGGTGCAACCACAGCCATCTAGTATCCCCAACACATTCCATTGATTCACTGATGCTGTTACACTGAATTTTATGCATCCTCTTCACTAGAGGGATATTTCTGACTTTGAAGGCAAAAAGAGGAGTCACTGCTGTACTTGTTTCTTTTCACACAGATCAGCAGGAAGATAGAAGAGATATGAACATTCAAACAGCAGGAGTTATAAAACATGAGGGAAGGAACAGCTTTCTTCAAGCAGGATGTTGGATAAAGCGACAGGTATTCTTCCACCTATCTCAGCTTTCTCAGTCACCTGGATCCAGAGCCAGCAAGCTCAGCTGGGGTCAGAATATCTCTTGTCTCACACAGACCTATGGGCAAGGAGCTTTGAACAACATTCCCACTGCAGCCACATGAAGAGCTGAGAAGCAGCACCACCCTGTGCTCCTCACACAGCATGATGCCACACTTACTAGCTGACAGCTATGTTGGATTTATCAGTTCTATGCCACAGCTGGTTTGGTGCCTGCTACATAGGCACTTTCCAAGAAGCAAAGAGGAAATTAGCTACGTAGTAACTGATACATTGCTCTCATTTCCAAAATTATAAGATTTTTTAGCACAAAAAGATTAGTAATGAAATAATAGAATAATAACAAAAGAAAAGATAAGAAGTAGCATCTATCTTTGCATATCCAGATGACCTACCTTCATGATTATGGTCTGGATGAAGAGAAATGGGTAAATGACCCTCACTTTTGCATATGGTATGTTCAGTTGCTACGGTGTCTATGACTGGTTCAAAAGGGATTTACCCTCTTTAAGCTCAGATTTAAGATTTTTAGGAGCTGGGTTACGTTGCTTGTCTTTGCTGCTTTTTTTGTTGTTATTTGTTTTAATTTGAGCTTCATTTCCTAGCTACTGACAGGAATATTCTAAATTTAACAAAACTCACATAGGTCTTGGAGAATATATCCTATGAAAAGCGACTGAAGGAACTAGGGAACTGTCTGGTGAAGAGGAGGCTGAGGAGAAACCTTATTGCTCTCTTCAAATACCCGAAAGGTGCTTACAGCAAGAGTGAGGTTGGTCTCTTCTCACTGGAGACAGGAAAAGGGGAAAATGACCTTAAGTTGTACCAAGGGAGTTGGATATTAGGAAATACTTTATAGAATGGATTGTTAAGCACTGGAATAGGCTTCCCAGGGAAATGGTTGAGTCACCATCCCTGGATGTGTTTAAAAAACATTTAGATGTGGTGCACAGGGTTGTGATTTAGCTGAGGGTTGTTAGAGTTAGGGTGGTATGGTTAGATTTTGGTTGGACTTGATGATCTTTAAGGTCTTTTCCAACCTGAGCAATTCTATGATTCTATGATTCTATGAATGCATGTGGTGAAACTGTTGACTTCTGATTTCTTGCTGCTGATGTGATGTTGGAGCATGGAGTAATACATATACACACAAAAGAGAATATTTTTGCATTCTCTGCAGTGGATTAGCATGGTCTGGTAAATTCTAAAGGAAAAATTCATGATGAAATGCTGTGGTCCATGTAAAAAATACATAATTAAATGCAGTATGAGTTTTCTTGATTCTGGGAGAAACTCTACGTGAAGAGTTGTACCTCCTCAGGCTCAGTATGCCTTTTTTCCCTTCCAGTCTATGCTATGTTTTGTGAATCTTTGCATTTTCTCATGGATGGATGTCCTTGGATTTCTGTTAATGAATTAAGTCTTGGCTCTGTTTGAGCCAATGCAGGTTTTACTCATCACACTTGTGGAGGAAGGACAATTTTGTGTAATTATTGATGTTAAAGGATAACAAATTCTTGCTTCTGTTCAAAAAACTTCCAACTCTTGTCCTGAGCAATGGGCATGTATAAAGTCTTCTGCAGATGACTGACTAGATCCTTAAGTAAGGATGTTAAATTATTGCCCTCCAGCCTCACTGGCAGGAGTTCCCTGACATTGTTGTGGGTGCTAGACCCTGAGACAAGACCTCAGGAATTCTTGACTCATTCTGAGGCACAAAAGGATGAAGATTTTATGAAGAGGGATTGGTTAAGAATAACTCATGATACATAGCTTTTCTCCTTTCTCAGGAGACTGGCAGGACCAGTCTGGGGAATGTCTTCTTTATTTGCTATCTTATAAATCTTGCTTTAGAAAAAAGAAAAAAACCCAGCAGTTTGCTTTATTGTACTGCCAAGTTTTGATTCCTGGTCTACTGTGCCTCTACTGATGTCTTAATAAGGGATAGGAAATAATTCTTCTGGACTAGAGAGTCATAACTCTGCTGTAAGTATCTGATTATTCTGTTCCATTATTTCTTTAAATCTGTTCCATTATTTCTTTAAACATTGTAAGGCAATGTTTCAGAGAATTCATCACTGCAACAAGAAAATCAGAAATTAGTGTCAGTATAGAAAATAAAAATGCTCTTGCTAAGGCAAATTGAAATATTGTATACAGATATTTGGAAACTCATTTAATATGTTAAAAGAAGTGACTTAGAAAATTATTGCACTTTTAGAAGTAGTACATTTTTCTAGCTGGACACAGTTTTAAATTAAGTCTTTTATGTCTTTCTTTGCACAATTTATTAATATATAGATCATATCCTGGCCTAAATACTCAACCCTGAAATCTCTGGGCTACGTTTATCTTGGAAAAGAGAGCTGAAGCAGAGCGATGCTTTGGTTATTTTTCTCCCTCTGCACAAACTACATAATCTGAACCATTTATGTCTTGTGTTTGTTGCACTGTGCTGCATGGTGGGCATTTACACACTATGTCTTCATCAGTTCAGTCATCTGCTCACAATCTTTCCTTGCTTTTTTTCACCTTAGAAAAACAATATTGAAAAAAATCGCCTTCGTAACAACATTCACGATCCATTATTAATTCCATATAATATGAATGCAGCTTAAACAGAGTTTGAACACCTCTTCCTGCACTTGTTATACCACTTGTAACAAGACCAACAAACACCATAGTAAAAGCATCAAAGGAAAGACAAATCACCCTCATCCCTTGCTTTATTAAAAGAGAAACTATGGCAAATTGGGTCACTGATATGCCCCGACCACAAAGAAGGCTAATGGAGGGCTGTGTTAGGCAAAAAGTTTAACCAGCAGGTTAAGGGAGAGGGGTGATGCTTTGCCTCTGCTCAGCACTGGTGAGGCCACATCTGGAATGCAGTTTTGTCTTCCCCAGTACAAGAGAGACATGGATGTAATGGAAAGAGTCTAGTAAAGGGCTACAAAGATGATTATGGAGCTGGAGTATCTCTCATATGAGAAAAGGTTGAGAGAGCTGGAACTGCTTAGGCTAGAGGAAGAAAAAGCTTGGGAGGAATCTCATCAGTGTCTACAAATATGTGAAGAGAGGATGCAAGGATGACAAAGTCAGGCTGTTTACGGTGGTGTCCAGTAACAGGGCAAGAGACACTGAGCAAGAACTGAAACACTGGTGTTGAATCATAGAATCATAGAATCATAGAATCACTAAGGTTGGAAAAGACCTAAAAGATCACCCAGTCCAACCGTTCACCTATTCCCAATAGCTCCTACTAAACCATGTCCCTCAACACAACATCCAGCCTTTCCTTGAACACCCCCAGGGTCGGTGATTCCACCACCTCCCTGGGCAGTCCATTCCAGTGCCTGACCACCCTTTCTGAAAAGTAATACTTCCTCATGTCCAGCCTGAATCTCCTCTGCCGTAGCTTGAAACCATTCCCCCTGGTCCTATCACTAATGACACGAGAGAAGAGGCCGACCCCTAGCTCACTACAACCTCCCTTCAGGAAGTTATAGAGAGCAATAAGGTCTCCCCTGAGCCTCCTCTTCTCCAGGCTGAACATTCCCAGCTCCTTCAGCCTCTCCTCATATGGCCTGTGTTCCTTTCAAAAGCCTCTTAAAGTTTTCTTTAATTTGCATATACATGCCTATCAGCCCAGTCTAATAATTTCCATGCTCTGTATTTGGTTCACATGACTTACAGAAAACAGTTATGAGAAAATATCTGTTCTCAGACCTGAACACTATCTAACATTTTCTGATTCTACTCAAATGTAAAACATGTAACAGAAAATAAAATCTACATAGTTAGATAACTGTATGAGAATAACTTGTTCAGGATTTTTTTTTTTCAAGATTTTTTTTCCCCTTCAGTTTAGAAATACATAAAGAGGTTAAAAATGTTAATTACAGAACTTCACATGTTTTTTATCACAGTCAGGAAACAGTGCTCTGATCCATTTCAGCTTCCTGCTAAACAAGAAAGGCTATCAGATATTGCACAGTGCATGACAGTATAGCATTATTCCACATCATGTTAATGTTTTCTGTCTGCAGATTGCACTGAAACCAATTTTCAATTCAAAAGTAAATCCTAAGATTTTTTGAAATGGCTGTAGCTAGAATATGAGAACACAATAGCATCTGAAGGTCAAACCATATTGCTCTCCTGTTGTATGATCAGTGCTTGAGAGAGCTCTTATGCTGCTCAGTCTACATTCTCTAAAACATGCTTTTAGAAGTTATGTCAGCCTCTGCATAAAGACATTACATTACATTATTAATTTGAAAAAAAAAAAAAAAAGTTCTGCTTCTAGCATGATTTAACACCAGGATATAAAATGTTTGTGCACACAGCACCAGATTTAACCACTATTTATATCAGTGCAAGCAAGTTCAAATAATAAAGTAAGGTTTTAAAATTTAGAAGGCCGTCTCTGTACTTCCTGGCTTTAGCAAAACTTATAGCTCAATAACTGTGCTACAGAAGGAAAAGCCCTTTAGACAGCTGATGGCAGCAGGCTCCCTGCTGACCAGGATGAATCAGGGAGACATGGGGCAGATGCACGAAGTGTGAAGCAGGACAGGCTCAGTGGTGCTTAGCTACATTGGATCCTTCTGTATAAAGAAAGCTTCCCCATTTAAGTGAAATGGCTTTCAGAGTACTTCATTTTGCAGAGGCAGCTGTAACTGGCCTTGGGATTGGATAAAAGATATCAATTTTGTATCAAATATGTAGTAAATTAGCAGCGCTGAAGAATTTGGTAGCCTCTTAAGACAGCATTTTGCAGGTACCTTAGAAATCACTGTCCTGGTTTTCTCAGATGCTTATAGATACATACACATAAAAACTTGTAGTAAAATTTTTCATACGTTGAACAACTCAGCTGGGGGGCAGGGACAAAAGTGTAGCAGAAGCAGATGTGTCATTTCATGTGCAACTGTTTATTGCTAATTGTAGCTAGTTTAGTGAATGGAAACTTTAGACAAATGATAGAAAAAGTATCAGGCTTGGTTAAGGAAGGTCACAAAAGATAATGAACAATAATAATTATTTCTTGACACTTTCTCACCCTCTTCAAATGTCAAGTTAATTTTTTCCAAGATTTTACTTATTAAAGTGGCAGACTCTTTTTTTTATTATTTTTTTAATTTTTAAGCAATTCAGGCCAGAGATACTATTCATTGCAATCACGTTCAGTGATCATAAGCAAGGTAACTACTAAAGTATCCTGGGCGTAAACTGACAATTCACTTAAAATTACTGGCTTTTTTTTTTTTTTTTTTACTTGATAGCAGTATTTTCTTAAGGAATGACACAACTACTTATCCAGTGAGTTTCAGGCATACTACCATAATCCCATAACCTTTTCAATAGTGATTTTCTTGTTGAGAATAAAATAAACAGTTGATCCATTAAAAAGCAAATTTCAATAAAACATTGTCTATTTATTATACATAATTGAGAATCTCAAGAATAATATTTATTCATATAATATTTATGTTTGCTAATCATAATTAATCGTAAGGTTTTACTTCTAATTATAGCTAATGCTTCTACATAACTTTTTTTCTATAAAGACTGAGCACTCTTCTAATAAGAATGTTGTATTACATTACTTTAGAGAGCAGTAAGGGTTTGTAACCAAATATTCCCTTGTTTGCTTTGTCAGATTGTATTTTAGAATGGAAGTTAGTAACTGGATTTTCCTAATCCAGTTTTGTCACTGGATCAGTTGATGGCAATAGGAAAGTCACTAGAAATGCAAAAATCTTGGTTCTTTCTTTTCAAAATTAGGAAATTAGTACTTACCAGAAGAATCATCTGCTGCTGAGAAATTAGGTGTAGTACATTAGAACTGTAAGAAGTCTCATCAGACAGGCTTTTAGCTGAGCTTGATAGCTGTTAGTTATTTTTAAGCATACAGTTACTTCTGAAGCTGGTTTCTAACTACACAACATGGATGAAATTGCTTAACAGCGAAGAAAACAAACAAACACCCAAATAGATTTATAGAAGAGCGATCTTTCAAAGCTATATTTTACACTGCACTGACCTAAATGTACTGGCTTCACAGACGTGAGTTTAAGGCACTTTTCAAATCCCAGAAATGCGCAGAAAGTGACTAAGCAGTGCAGCTGTGTCTCAGTGCAGCAAGATGGCCACTCACCGAGGCAACCAGCTCTGGTGCAAGGCCCGTTCTGGTGCAGAGTAGGGCTAGCAGCTTGTGGCTGCATACCTGGGGATTCCTGAGCCAGGAAAAACCGAGGGGAGTGCAAAAACCCACCAGGAGCTGGCAATTTTCAGAAAGTGGCTGATAAATCACAGACAGAGCCAGAAATAACGTCTGCCATGCCCGCATGTACAAACTGCAGCCAGCAGGGCAAGTTAGCAGCCCCAGCTGGGAGGATCTGCCTAATCAGCCCCAGCAGCTGTTGGAGAGGAACTGCAGCGCATGCCTCAGCCTCTAGGAAGACCCAGGCCTCTTGTGCAGGGGCAGACACAAAACTGGGCCCACCAAAGCTGTGCCCAGCTGCTGCTGGCTTGTCTTGGAGCACTAGCAAAATCCTGGTAGAGAAACCGTGGAGCTGTTAGCTTACCTCTGACACTGCACGTTGTAGATACCTCTGAAACTTTGTTGCAACCTGGAGAAAGTGCTTATGCCTGCATGTGGAAGCAACAGAAAAATGCAGTAAACATTAAGTACTTTGAGAAGTTCAGGTGATGTTTTGTGAGTTTGATGACCACTTATTTGATTCATGAAGGTAAGTGTTCTTAACTAGCAAAAAATTATTAGCTCTCTTTACATATATGAACAAAATAAAAGAAAAATTACCTTTATGCAGTAAGAAAGGTGATGCCACGTAGTTAAATGGTAGACTAATAACATGTCATTTAGTGTAACTTATATATAGGATAATTAATGTGCGAGAGATCAAAAATCATACTCAGACATCCTAGATTTGCTTGTGTAAAACCTAACATTTTGCAATATAAAATAATGAAATTAAAGATGGGAATAACCAGCTCAGACACATACATCAAAATCTCAACAGAACAGCCAATCCCTATTGAGACCAGCTTGCTACAGCAGTTTTGTTGTTGTTTTGTGTTGGTGTCGTGTTGTGTTGGTGTCGTGTTGTGTTGGTGTCGTGTTGTGTTGGTGGGTGTCGTGTTGTGTTGGTGTTGTTTTATCCCCAGCAAGACAGTCTTGCAAGCTACAGGTATCTTGGTCCTCAACTAGCTCTTCTGTGGGTTGGTAAAAGTGCTGGCTAAAGCGAGCGAGTGCTGTCAGCAGAAATGCAGAAAAAGTGATCTAAGTACAGGTATTGCAATTCAGCTCAGAAATGTCACTTTCAGAATCTGGAAAATAGGATATTAAAAGAGTAACATTTCCTTGTCCATTTAAAAATCATGTATTATTAAATTATTCAGAGTCACTGGAATAAAGCCATGAATTTAATGTGTTTGGGTAGGAGAAACAGTGAGATATTTGTATGGATTATATAGCTCTCTGTAAGAAGATTTCTTAAAATGCATACGGGTTTCTTCCTGCAGCTGTTTCTGACAGCTAAGTGATGAATTCTAGAACTTATCAAATGCACTTGCTGTTCAGTTTTTTCTGTTTGTTATTTCATCAGTGAATGACTCTTGGCTAACAATAAGTTCATTATCCTATGGCAATCTGTGAAGAATGGCAGTTTAGAGTTTGTGTTTTTCTAGTCAGACGGGTAGCTGACACGCAGTTTTGCAAATCAAATGATATTATTCCTGCACCCTAACTAGATACATACATGAATAACTAAGATGGCATATACTTTTGTTTTGTTTTGCTGGTTGAAAATATTTCAACTTTCATACTGAAAATTCAGCTTCAATGTAGACTTGGTTCGAAATTTATGATGTTCTTTATCAAATTAATTAATTTTGTTCTAGAAGTTGGTGGCAGGACAGATACAATATTTGGATGAAAAACCCTGAGTAATGGACAAGTGGAGGCAATGTGGAGTGCACATGGCTGTTAACCAACAGTGGCTCTGTTTCTGCTGATCAGAAAACTGAGCACTTCTGAACAGTTTTCACACCACTGGAGTAGCACTGCAGATACATGCGGATCCCATGAGATGGCAACTGGGATGAAGGTTAACATGAGCATGCCTGATTACTCTGTCCTGCTGATAACATGCAAGCAACAGCTGGAATCCAAATCATTTAACATGTAACAAGTATTCAAAATGCTTAAATGATTTTAGATCATATTTTGTCAAGTTCGGTGCCAACCTGCTTCTCAAATCCTTGAATACTTGCTGGTCCACATGATTTCTGCTGTAGGCAGCTGTTACTTCAAAAAGTAAGCCAAATGAAACTTCTCCAGACACTGCATACCCAATACGGGACATTTTGATATTTTTTTATACCAAAACCTCATCATACAGCTAAGCATGCTAAGTGTCCCAGCTTTATCAGCGGGCAGTTGGCACAGAATCTAGCCATTCTTTCTATATTCTGCATTGCCCAGTATCATTTATTGCATTGTTACCTCCTACATACTACACTTTTACAGAGGAGTACATTTTATCTTAACTGCCTTTGTGTCCCTAAAACTGAAACAACATATGTTAAGGTTTATAGTATCAATTTTATTAGGACATGTTTATTCAACATTTTTGCAATATATCTGGTTCATAGAGTAGCACTTTCTCTAAGTTGATCAAAGCCTAGGGCAGTCCATTTTCCTTCCTTTCCCTACTGTGAGGGCACTTGTGTACCAGGCAGCCTTCTCCTCAGAATACAATAATTGCTGCAACCAGTTTCTTTTTATTAGGCAGCATTTCCTCTCCATGAATGTATCGCTTCAATGAATTCACAAACCAGCTCTGTCTGGTTCAAATCCGCGAACCTACACTTATGATAAGATAATGAATGCACAGTCATCAAGCAGAACCATATTGAAAGTGCTGTGGGCAAATGTACAGTACAATAAATTTTGTTAAATGAAGATGATGTATTTTTAGAGGCATATCACTTCTCAGAGGCATCTATTCACTCATTCAGCCTCAGTACTCACTATAGAAGTAAGCTTTTGGTCACCGTGTGTTCAGAGAAATAAAGTCAAACAGAAAATACAAATAAAGCAAGCAATAATTGTAAAACATGCATTGATGTAGTGACTAGTGACAGTTGGGAAAGGGCACAGCAACACACAAAGCTGATTCTGGCTGATTCATAAAAATGTAATTGGTAAGTCATCTAATGTCAGACTAAAATGTAGATGGTTATAATAGCACAAACCATTAGCATTATACATACAGTAAATGAACACATCTGCAAGTTTTAGTGTTTTAAACCACAGAAACCAGGAAGAATTTTTTCCATTTAATTAAAGAAAGAAGAAAACTAAACTCTCTATCCCCTCTTTGATCACTGAACAAAAAAAATTAATTGATTAATTCTTCATTAACGCTGAAATATTCCTAGTGAAAATGAACAGTAGAAAGTTCCTCAAGCAGCTTTATGATATTTGTACTGCTTCATGTGATTATTACCTTTCAGAAAATATTGTGATTAGCAAGCAGTAGGTGAAGGAAAGGCATTGTCTAATACAGGCTGTCAGAGGCATCATCAGTTCCAGCTTTATTACTTAAGACACTGAGATATCCACTTGGTTTATGGCCGTATGCTTCCTTTATGTGAATTTAAAGACAGCTTACAAAGTCTGTATTTCTCAGTAGATGTGTAAGGTACTCAGCATCTCTAGGGTCAGGTGGAATATGATTCTTTGACTTTCTACAGTTTCTTGGCTTAGCTTTTATCCAATTCCAAAATATCATTATTGCCTCCATATTGTTTGAGTTTTATAATCCAAGATGAATGACAGAAATTTCCCATTTAATTTCAAAGATACAGGTTTTGTTACATCATCTGCAATGCCTGGAAAAGTATGTAGTGAGGATCACTACATCTCACAAAAAGGTAGGTGCTCTGCTTTTTCTCTGACTGAAAATTGTCCTGACCAGGAATACGAGCAAATTGCAGTCAGTATGATATATTGTCTACCAGAGTAAAATTCATTTGGGAGCAAACAATAAACTAAGTTCAAACTTCATGGTGCTCCACAAATCAGATCTGGTATACAAGGCTATCTCTCTTAACAATAATCAGCCTAGACCAACTGCTAACCTGTTCCGTTTAGAAGTACAGAAAACTTTTTTTTTTTTTTTTAACCTTACTGTTGCTAAAGAAAGAACATGAGACCTTGTTCACATTTATATTATACTGAGAATTTAAGGTCCGCAAATTGAGGCTGATCCAGATCAATTTTATGTATAATTTGAAATTATATATCATAAATCTTATCTGCTACAAATCTCATTGCTATTTTTAGACTTACTCTATCACATTTTCTACGTCAGTCTATGTGTTTTCTTCCATTTTTTTCTGTGGCATTTCCTGCCATAGAACTATCTGAATCTGACTCACTTAACACTGCAGAGAAAGATGAAAGCTGCCTTCAGGCAGCTTCAGCAAATTAATAATCTTTCTCAAGGGTGACAGGGTCAGCTAGAGTCACAATTGTCTGCATGTACATAAAATACTGAATACTGGAAGTAAAAAAAAAAAAAAAAAAAAAAGAAAGAAAAGTTATTTGTTAAGACCAAAAGCATACTTTAGCTGCTCAGCTCAGTAAATGCTGTAGCTCAAACGTTTCCAAGAGGCTTTTGATGACCCTAAATCTGAATATATTAATACTAGCATTGGTTCAATGAGATTAACAGGATGCCATGTTACACTGGAGGCTCAAAATGACCTATACCTATTTTTCTTAAAATTCTACACTTCTGTCTTCAAGACAATATGTTTAACTTACAGTGCACAAACTACTCGAAACCACATTGGGCTATGCTGGTACAGGCTAACATGTTACCACCTAAATTCCTTATGGTTTCCAATCAGCCATTTATTCTCGTAATCAGCACCATAATGGTCCACTCAGGCAAACAAAGCTCTTCCTTCTGCCTGAAGTATTTCCAAATGAAGGCATCTGCTCTCTGGAGCTAATCAAAGAAAGGTCCAGTCCCCCCCACTTAAGAACAATGCCCAACACTTAAACACAGTAGGGAGGTTAGGATGTTTTACATAATTATATTGCTAAAAAGATGATATAATATCTAGTTTATCGGTTGTTCAGGAAGGAAATTGACTCTTTTGTCTCTGATCTTCACCTCAACTGCAGCCTCTCTCCTCTATGGCTTGTTT
This sequence comes from Lagopus leucura, assembly GCF_019238085.1. Classification (NCBI taxonomy): domain Eukaryota; kingdom Metazoa; phylum Chordata; class Aves; order Galliformes; family Phasianidae; genus Lagopus; species Lagopus leucura. The sequence goes on from NW_024962252.1 coordinate 92,052,699, forward strand.
AACAGCCTGTAACAAAATAAATACCAAATTCAATACTGAATCCTAAGAGCTATTTTACAAGCAAGAGAAGATTTAAATGTAATTCTCAAAAGAGAAGAAATTATTATATCCTTTTATCCTTCATTGTAAGGATTAAGTCTGTAACAATAAGGAAGGGAGTTAGGAATCTTGTTTGTGTGTGTGTCTGTCTTTGCAAACCTAAGCAATGGAAAAGCCATCTCTTTTGTTCTGAAAGAAACTTGGTTACAGATAACTTCAGAGTATTTGAAATGATGCTTTTAGCAATTCATTCATCAGAATTTGCTTCAGAGTTCCACTTTAAATGAGCGTTGAGCGTTGCTATTCTAAATAGCACATAGAGTATATGTTGCAAGTAAATTTTAAAAAAGCATAATGATCAATAACAACGTGCAGCATTAATAACACAGTACTATTCTTCCCATAGCATTTACTCCCAATAAAATGAATAATCAAAGCTAGCTTATGTACAGTCAGTATAAATAAATTAGGCAATTTCATTTTCTAGCTCTACTTTTTTAATGATCTCTGTAATCCTGGAAGAGAGCTACCCAGTTTTAAGTAAAAATGATCTATGTTTTTTTTCAAATATTCTGATGGAGTTAAGCTCTGGATAGTTGTATACATTTTGAAGTAAAAACAGTATAAATTAACCTTTCTGAAAAATATAAAATTGTAAGCAATCTTGAATTACTTAGAATAATGTTGCTGAATGTTTAAAATTATTAAAGTAAAAATCAAATGCAAATAGTTCTTGCTCTGATAGGGGAGAACAGAACAGAAAAGATGAAACTTCTTGAGATCAGCAAATTATTTCCACACCACCATGTCAAAGGCTTTCTCTGCATGCAGAGACTTGATGCATATCAAGTCAGTTGCTAATTGTTCTTTACGTACTTTTTTTTAAGAGCAGAGAATCTAATGAGCTACCAAGAAGACTTCTCTGTGGTTAACTAAAAGTGAAGTTAGAATGATTCTGATTTCTGTAGATGATGTTTAATTTTTAAAGAAGAAAATACTAAAGGCTACAAATGTACACCTTTAGGAGCAGATGGAATGTGGACTTTAGAGATGATAACAGTTGTGCTCCATATCAAGTATTTTTGGAATTGTGGGGAACAGCAGAAATAAATACAGATTCACAGAATTGTAGAGGTTGTAAGGGACCTCTAGAGATCATCAAGTCCCACTCCCCACATGCTTAGTAGGCCAACCAGCCGTTTTGCTCCTGCTGGACGCAATTTGCTAAGATAGTTGACACAGCTTCTAGAAACAGTTGTTTAGGAAAGTAGGTAATGACATTAATGATCATTACAACTCCTGCTGTATTCTACCCATGTAATTGCTTGTGACGACATTTAATGATCAGCCAATAACAAATTCCTCATTCATTCAAACACTGATTGAGCTAACTTCAATTCAGGATCAGTAGAAAAAATTCCTACTTACTTACAGCCTACTCCTACCTGCATCACATGCTGCCTTTGATGGAAACAAAGCTGAATCTGCTGATTTGCAACCCTTTATTACTGAGTTGCAGCTTTGATTCCATCATTATTTCAAGTCATGCCACCAAGCATTTACTTTTCCTTCTTTCCATAAAAATGAATTAATGAACTGATTAATGAAAATTGCATTCTACTTGCTTTCAGTGTGAGTTTGCATACCTGTTACTAATTACAGTATGATTTGTTAACTCAGAAACTGCATTCAACTCAAAGCAGAAAGGCTATGAACAGAACAGTTGCTCCTTCTGAAAGGAAAGCTTACCCAGTACACCTGCTCAAGCCAACCCTAATGCATGCAGAGTGCATAAACGCTTTGTATTTTTATCTTGCCTTTAGAACTAGGTAGGCAGTGTTTCATGAGGGTTGTAGCTCTTGTTATTTTTATTTTTTTCCTTAGTGCATCTTAGATCATTTAAGCAACTATTTAAGAGGAAGTTATGCTCTCAGCCTATTAATGTGGTTTTATAAAGTCAGATATAAATACTGTTTGTTCACAGTGATCATGCTTATATGTTAATTATTTTACTTTCTCTGCCATTAACAGGAGCTGCCTAGACTTCCTACTTCAATAGTGTATGATTTTCTGGAAACCACATAAAGGATACCATTTACCATAATCATTGCTTCAGTACTGATACTAAATTGATTCAAAGTTCTCCTTAACATTATTCTGTTGATAAAAGTTTTATTGTATGAATTTTAGGTGGCAAAAAAAGATTAAGTACGGTACACTACTCATACAGAACAGTTTATTTTTCAATATAATCTCTTGAATCATTAGCCAGTAAAAATAATAATCCCAGTGACACACATAGAAATAATACCCCTTATAATATAAAACCAACATTATATTAACAGTAATAATGCAAATAGGCTTCTAATTAATGATTTTGAAAGACTATTTTTCAAAATAACCTTTAATATACTTTAATGCTGTATATGCATATCAGTGCCCTCTGCTGGATAGAGTAAGATCTAAACTGGTATTTCTGATCGGTCTTTCCCTGACATCTATGTCATAGGAAGTTATAAACTATTGTTACTCCATACAGAAGGTGAAGGAAATGCATTCTTTAATGACATAAAAGAGAAAAAAATGTGGTTTGGGACTCAGGATCCTATATTATGTCCCTAAGGCTGGATGTAAGCAGTTAAACTAAGCAGCTGTGATCTCCCTGTGTTTCAGCAGAGGAGTCTGCAAATATATATGAATTTGCTCCTTATCTGTAAATGTACATTACTACCCAAAGTATTTCACTGTGCTGTATTTCAGCACAGAATTTTCTTTTCCTTTATTCCATGCATACAGTTTTCTATTTTAATACTAAGCCCCCACAAGTGGCGTTCAAGAATATTAATTAGCTGTTTAAAAGAACTAGCTTTATTGCTGCTGAACTAAACTATACAGAACCAACATAAATGGCTGCCCCTACTTTACCTTCTCTGAGGATAAATGACATGCTCTAACTCCAGGGCTCTTAATCTAATCAGTTCTAAATTCATAAAAAGCCGTATCCCAATCTAGGCTTCATTCAAGATGAGATTCTGCCTTCAGAGTAATTCGTAGAGAACATCTATATTTTCTTATAAATGGAAAAAAAAGCTTCATTCATCCGCTCCAAGAAGGTCAGATTTGGGAAACCAAACAGGTCAAAGGCAATACTGAGGAACAAATGCAATACACAGCCACACACTTGAGGAAAGTGCTCATACCATACTGCTATACAGCTCCTTTTCCAAGCTGTATGTCATATTCTTTTTTTTTTTTCTTTTCTTTCTTTCTTTTTTTTTTTTTTTTTTTAAGGAATTTGCTGCAATCTGGATGTCCTCCTCCCCCTTAATTTCAGTACTCAGGTTTTTTCCAATTTGCATAGATACAAAAAACATCAGAAGCTTATCAGTAATTAAGGCATAGCATAAGACAACATCTTCCTTCAAGCCCAAGAATTAATCAAAGTCTAGATGCTGCTACCTCATCAGAACTCTGCAGCTCTAGATGGATCTGAGCCTCCACCCAGCCTTGCCCCTTCTCAATCTATGAAGCACATTTGCATCCAGAAAAGGGCCAAAGAAAAAGCATTTTGAATCAAGAACAGAGACAGAGATGTACTGTGCCAGTCCCTGGTTTCTGGCAGAATCCAAACTTAATGGAGAAGTAAGGAGACATCTGGTTTAGAATTTGTTTTACAGATTGTTTTGCAGACATTCTGACTACAAACAGATTATAACATTTAAATGAGCTAACCAGGTATACCCTCCTCACCTCTCTGGGGGAAGACACTATGTAATGAAGGACTGACTGGGAAATTTACTTGGACTGTAGCCAGATCTGTCTCATTTGTCCTTTACCAATATGGCTTAACTCTTACTCCTCATGCTAATCTACACATGGGTAATAAACTGGGTGGTCCCGAGTGAATATCTGCTTATGAATACAGAGTAAGTGTTGTGCCTTCTCTTTGTGGCGTGCTTGATCAGTCAGGATGCTATACTGAGGCTGCTGAGGTCCCAAGAAACTATTGCCTTTTACTTTCACCGCAAGCACTTATACAAGCAACAACTTCTTTTGTTTTTTTTTTACTTTAATAAAAACAAATTAACACCTGTAAGATAAGGTGTATTGATCATATACTTTCCAAGGGTATATGATGCTAGCTGGGAAATTGGTCAGTACACCGTTATAATTCCAGAAGTTACTTTCTAACAAGTTGTTATGCTCTTCTAATACTTATTATTGCATCTTTCTTTTAAACACATTAGTAAGAAATAATATCAGTATCTTTTCAGGACAGCAATGTGCATTGCAGTAGAATTTTCCCTTCTTATACGGGCAGAACTGCATTTTTATTCCTGTCAAATGTCAATTGAGATGAGTAAATCTAGTCACCCTGGAAATGTTCGTCAACCAGACATGCCTCAAGTGGTGAAGATCAGCCATGAAAATGTTCTCAATTGAGCATAATTAGACTTTGAATTTTAATCTTATTAAGAATCATATGTTGTCAATCATCTGCGACCAAGCTTCCCATTAAAATCAGCAAGACTAACATTGTAGAATAATATTTTTTTATGACCCAAAAGGACTTAGGGATACTTTTAACTTTCCTGCAAAATTAAAAAAGACAATACTGCAGCAGTGTATGTTCTGGAGGCCATTACCACAGCTTCCTGTATTACAGCAATGCATGTTCCATAAATGACCAGGCAAAGCTATCTGTCTAATTACAAGTTGTTCAAAAATAAAAGATATTGTATACAACAGAAAATGATCAGAAGTAGATTTAAAAAAAAAACATTGCAGACCTTTATTAACTGAGCTTTGGCATGGCATCAAGAGTGAGGATTTCTAGACTCTCCTGTCATGGTACAGAACAAATCTTTAGGAGACATCCTTTGCCTGGAAGGGGTGTGCAAGTGTAGACATATGTGGATACTAGGCTGAGAAGATGGGATATGCAGCCAATTACCTTTATATGGGATATTCCTGGATCTATCACTTGTATGCTTATTACTTAGTTTATTATTAAATAGTGCAGTAAACTTACGGCAATTCAGATACAGATGTATCAACAAAATAAAACTACTTTAAACTATAATAAGGACCCCATTGAAGAGTAACCTTTTCTGAAATAAAATGCCTGTTGATAACACAAAGGAAACTTGCACTGTCTAATAAAACTGTAAGTTAACAAAAAATTGAAGGTTTATGCTGATTTATAAATGACCTATAATATTTTTATCAAACAGCATGTTGACAACGCATGCTTTATAAAACTTATTAAATATGAAATATGTCAGCAACTTAATATTTCAACTAATTTATTAACACAAGAGTAACTGCAAACATACTGTTATCAGAAACCTGACAGTAGGACTACTCTCTGCAACTATAATAGTTGCATAATAATAGTATATAATAATAGTAACCAGTGTGGTATATTTCTTTGAATGTCATATCCATACCATTAGAAGTAATAAAAAGCATCCAAAAGATAATGCAAAAAGCATTCAAACTTAGCAATAAGGTACGCTTTGCAAACAAACTTTAATTTCCTTATTTAGAATTGTTAGCATATTATTTTTATTAGTATTTATTAGTAGCAATTACATGAAAAAATTAAGATGTTCACACAAATCTAGAAAAGAGTATTATTTATGAATGGGCCTCAAACAAGAGGTTCAACAGTAGTGTAAGAGCTGTATTTCTAAATTATTTGTAAACATTTATGAAATCTCTTATCTTTCAGTGAATACATATTTAATTTAATTTAATACATACATCAGCCTTTGGGGTTATTCCTTGTTAGAAATGTATAGTTTCTTTTCACTAATTGTTGTCTGATAAATGTCCATCATTTATTTTCATAATTTCCCTTATTAACAGATTCAGTAGACCACTTCAGAAACAACCCTGGCAGTATGGCATTCAGATACCCTGTCAGAACTCATATCTGGAATTTATTGAATGAGCTGGCGCAAGGTTATTTGTACACCCTACTTGAGACTGAGGCTGAAAAACAGAAGCTGGACATCAGCATGCCTTGACTTGGTAATGTCATTACACTCAGAAATGAATTGAATCAGAAGTGAAGAATTCATAAACACCACTCGGTTCGACCCTTGTTCACCGTGAAAATGATCACTGAGCAAATGGCCTGAATAAAGACCATGGATCTCCTAAATTGCCCCAGATCCTCAATATAACTGATATAGTGATTGATCAGCACAGCTGGGATCACCGTGCCCCATTTCCAGTGAAAATCCCTGATTTGTCCATTGGGCTATAATCCCTCCCTAATTCCACAACCATTCACCATTCAGCCAAAATCTTTTTGCTTTCCATACTTCATACATTTGGCTCACAGGATCTGTAGGCACTGTCAAGAGACTTTTGTTATTCCCATCAGAGTTCTGAAGCTTTTACATCTGCTTCCTCCACTGCCTTTTATGTTCTGTATACACTTTAATTTGACAAAGTAACCAGAAAGTACATTGTAAACAAATATATAAAACCATGAGAATTTATCAATAGTTGTTAGAGTTCATTATGAAACAAAAGTAGATCTTCTACATTTTTCTTTATGAATGCAGTGAACTGTAGGGTTCTTAAAAACCGTGAGCATTGGCAAAAGTAAGTAAGGCTGTCAGGCATGCAGACTTCAACCCTGACAGCTTATCTGGATCCAGAACTCCAGTCCACATGCAAGTACATAAAAATACTTTCAACAGAACAAAATACTGCAGTCTTAATATCAATGAGGACTCCTTTTATTTTTTTTTTAATTATAGATTTTATTATACAAAAAAAAAAAAAAAAAAAAAGAAAAAAAAAGCTGACCTAACACAGTGTTGAAAAATAAATGGATAATACACTGCATTCACAAAATGCTAATAATTAAGATGGTATTTATTACAATTTAGTAAGTGCCAGGTGTTTGTTACAAGCTGCTCACCCTGTTTTCTCTCTCAGGTGCTTGCTGAATGACTATTTCATAACACCAGTCTTAGATGTTTGACACTGAGATGGAGCGAACTACACTCTAGGGATTTTTGTGTCCATAGATTACTGAGACATCCCCAAAAAGTAACTTAAGCCAATTTCTTAATTGTTAGATTATATTATTTTTGCTGAAGGTCAGGTGAAGAACAACTTCCACATTCACAGTCCAGTTCCACCTAGAGATACAGACACTCTGACGACTTTTTTTTTCTCAGTTGATTATCTTACTTCAGTGGGGAGAAAATATACACCTGATATACACCTGAAATACACCTGATAGCTTGGCAGTACTGTCTAATTGTATATTTTGCTTGATGTCTGTGTTTTATTTACACAAACAAAAAAGTATGGAATGCTTTCATTCTAGAATTTCTAGAATCTAGACTCTTTTGGTCTTCTAAGAGGAATATTTCTCAGAGATAATGAAGGGAATCATCCTCTAAATGCGTACAAATTCTTTTAGATGCATGTGTGACTTCCGTAAAGACAAATATAACACCCTAACCTACTCACACTTCACTATTACTTTAAATAGTTACATTTAAAGAAATGTACATCCAACTACCATCTGCTTTGAAGACATTGTCTTGTCCAGCAGAAATGCATAAGCAATGCTTCCTACCACCTCAAGTGGGCTGAATATCTTCCTTTACATTTGAACCTCCAATATACATAATTGGTTCAATTTATCTTGTTAGCAAGAAAATTTGCAAGAGAGTGTGTTGGTCTGTAACTTCTAAGATGTTAAGATTGTGTTCCTTGCTCACGTGAGTGGCTTCCCACAAAATAATACCAACCAACTTTAACTATCCTGAAGGTTTTCTGAATTCCTGTGGTTCAAATATGGATGATAATGCTGCTGCAAAGCTGTAGTTGGATGCCTCCCACATACAGATTGAGGTCATTTGTTCAGGGAACTGAACTTTCTCAGGTTTGTAGTCCTGTGTTGCTAGCAGAGCAAAAATGAATTACAATTGATCTGAGCAGATAATTACTTGGAAGCACTTGCCATAGATGATAAAAATGTACATTTTCTTTGCAGTTCCTAAATTAAAACTTAAGATAAATGTAATATAGACCACTCTTCAACTTCTGCTGCAGTTGTGTGTTGTTCAGTTTATTAAAATGAATGATTCCATGGAAAAAAAAATTAGCATTTGGCAGTTTTGGAAATATAATGGAGCATAATTAAAATAGGAAATAAATTGAAAGAAAAGTGTTATATGCTCTACATATGAAATCCACCAGTACTACAGGGAATCTACCGAAGGTCTCAGATGCTATGTTATTTCAGTCATTTCTGCAGGCCCTCAGAACTAGAGAATAGTGACTGATACTGTGCTAGGCAATACTGATTGCCCAGCCGCTACCCACCAAGCCTGGGAAAGAGCTGTAAACATATGTCATACATTGTACGTAACATTAGATACTACAGGATAAACTGCCTAAAAAAAACCAGTATGGATTTCATCAACATGTATGTTGGATTAAAGAACATTAATCTGTATCTGTGTAATACGAGCAGCTCCGTATTATAGCTAGCATTTTCACTTTCAGGATTATTTCCTAATATGTTGGTGTATTAAGTCTTCATCAAACCATCAGCTATCCTACTCAAGCTAAGGACTTGCTCTCATTACATTATGTTTGCTATGAAAGCTCTGTAGATAGGCAATGTGGGATCTGTACAAGCAGTACAGAAATAACAACTGCAGTCAATAGCAACACGATGTAAATCTGTGAGAGTCCATGAAATGTGAACAAAATGAATGCAAACTGAAAAAACGGACATTATTGTTGGGCAGCTGTAAGATGCAGGCAGAAATTTTCAAAGGCAGACCAGGCTGGGAAAAGTGCTTAATGAGGTATTAAGAGTTTGCTCCAAATGGCCTTTATGATGTGTAGAAGATGAAGTAAAAAATCTTAACTGTTTGCTCTGGTTTATTTCCATCCTGTGCATTAGAACATTTATGGAATTTATGAGCAGAACAAAGATTTGAAGTGAGCAAAATATGGCATTAGATGTGAAAGGAAGCTTGGAAATGTGAGTATGGACACATTTGTTTCAGAAAGGCTTAGTGAATGAGTGAAGTTGTTTTGATCATCTCACTGGAACAGAGAAATAATATTGCTGTACAACTACTCACAAAACTGCATTATCAAGTCATACTTTACTTTGAAAATTTTTCCTGGTAAAACTTGTAATGACTCTCTAAACAATGTTTGGTGAAGACAAATGCTGTCAGTCAAGCAGAACTACAGGCATCTGTGTTCATTTTTAACAAATACCCTTATTTAATTTTATATATAGTTGTATTAGGAAAATTCCATGTAGCTGGAGAATGCAGACAAATAATAGCCTCATACCAGTGTCAAATCTTTCTAAAGTATCATCAGCTGAGAATGCAAAGATCATTCTCTCTGGTATTAAGGAGGGTTTGTTATTGATTCTCTGCCATAAGAAAAAAAGAAAGAAAGGAAGAAAAAGAAAAAAAAAGAAGGAAAGTAAGAAGAAAAAAAATCAGATTAAAATAATCTTGGTCTCATGCAGAAATGAAAAATAGGTCTTGGGGGAACAAAAGAAAGGCAATCAAAATTACTCTCTTGTTCCAAACGCAGGCAGTTTCAGCTTATTTTGAAAGATTTATTCTCATAGTCATAAAAAAAGACTTTGCAGAAGAGGTACAATAATAATATCTTGTCTAAAAATAGGTCATTAGAATGATTATTAGATGAGAATAATGTTGTCACATAATTGTTTTGTTCTAGTTGGAATCGTTCTGTTTCCAAAAAAATTCAGATGACAAAGGACTATCATGAATCAAACAGATATAGTCAGAAGGCAACCTGAAACTCTCACCTTGTGTTTGGATAGCATTGCAGGTTGCCTTCCTGGAATGCTCTCCTCGTCCTCAATGGAGAAACTCTTGAAAGGAAATCTTAACAATAATGGAAATTTAGACTGCAGCACATCTATACTCCTGGGAAAGAGACATCTTACACCAAAATTATTCTTCTTTTGAAAACAGGAGTAATGTAGCATTATAAACTACGTTTTCTTCCTAATCATGAAAAAAAAAAAAAAAAAAAAAAAAGCCTTCCTTTCTTCTTAACAGTCATACCATTTAATTTCCATTCATGCCCATGTTTCAGATCTAAACAAAACAATTATCAATGGCATTTGGCAATGCCTTAAATAACCTGAATCTGAGAGAAGTTAATCCATGACCTGCTTCAAGATATATTTGAAAGCAAACATTACTTTTATTTACTTCTTAGTTCATGATCACAAAGGTATGCCTAGCTTATGTGAGTTCACCTCTATTTAGAGGATCCCTGTAGAGACTATTTAGGTCTCCCTGTAAATTCTGAAAATATCCAATGTTCGCGATTGAGGTCCTGCACTGATTTAAGGCTTTCTGTCTGCCTGGAGAAAAACAAGATCTTGTTTGCACTAAAATTTATATTTTCATATATGTTCCAGAATCTAGCCTGGTATGAAGACAGTATTTCCTTTTTATTACATTGGGCTCTAATGAGTAATACCAAGCTGCATGTAGTGTTGAAAATGGCAATTTCACTTAAGTCTAGTTTTGTTGCAGATTAAGATAATTCAGGTATAATTGGCTTTTGAAAATTAGTTCATGAAAAACACAACATCCTCAGTACTCCAAATCATAACTGTAGTGGATGCCCTGAATTTTAAACTGTCTATAAATGTGAATAGGGAGCTAGTGAATTTTTCAGAAGTATTAATTATCTCATCCTTTTCCAAGTAGACAGCCAGAAACTTTTAGCGTCTCCAAGTTTTTCAGTGTCACAGGTTATATTTCTATGTATTTACTCAATCAGAATTCTTCAAATGATGTCCAACATCTACGCAGGGGTCTTGGTTGCATAAATTTGCATTACTTTCATTATTAAAATATTTAATATATACAAACATTTGTGCAGGTAGCAGTTCTATATGGCAGAAAAATATTTAATTGGAAAAACTGTCTATTATTTCACTTCCATAAATCCTATAAACTTTTTGATTTTTAGATTTTTTAATTACATGTGCACTTATTAAATGTATATAGCCATGTTTTTTAATCTGGATTTTACTAAAATGCCAGTTGATAGTTGGACTTGGTGATCTTTGTAGGTCTCTTTCAACTGAACTATTCTGTCAGCATATAAAATCAAATTCTACTACTTAATTCAATGATTTATGCATCTATTTATTTTCTTATTTAACAGTAGAGCATTTAAGTAATAAATCATATAAATAATATAAATATGACCAATAAATCATAAGATTGCAGGAATCAAGGATGCATGTTATCATCTTTCCAATGAAAGTTAAATATCTAATTCGTATATACAAACGTGGGATGAAGTGGATTATTAGACATTGCCTCTTTTTTGCTTATTAACCATGCATTAATCATACTGCACATCTTATGCCGTGCTTTTCTGTGTTTATAGTGAGAAAACATGAATTATCTAATTAAAGAGTACATAAACAAAGCTACTATAGCTCCTTGCAGAAGCAAGGTGAGATTGCAATCCCTGCTATACAGATTTGTAACAAGAGTTTTGCACAGGAGACTGAAGAGAGAGAGCAAAAAGAGATGGATGGAACATTGTTCCCTGGAACTGGAATATCTAAAAATTGCCCCCTTCTTACCTTTTAAGAACTAGATCTTAATGGTCCTTTCCAACCCCAACCGTTCTAAGAAGCTACAATTGTGTTCAAATATTAGGAACTGGAGAACTAGTATACCTTTATTTATAAAATAAACATATATATTCTTTTAAAAGCTGTTTGGCAATTTTTCAGAGGATACAGACTGAAAAAAATTCTGAAAATGAGTGACTCAATGCAAAAATGGAAGGGGGCTTTCTGACATGTCATAGCTCCACAGCATGTCCATAAGCAAGCTGCCTATTAGCATTCTTCAGGCTGTATAGGCCATTGCTCAGATGAATGATACAGTTAAATGTCATAATAAATGTAGTTGAGCAGAAAAATCCATTTTAAGAAGGATCTAGAAATTTCTTAACTTGATTTAGATATCATTTGATTTTGCTCAGAATTCTCTGATATAAAAGGATTTTGCGCTTACAAAGTTCTGACTTTCAAAGCAATTGCAAGAAGAAGAATGGAGCAGAGGCTGATCAGAATGGTCCCACCATAAATTTGCAATATTCAAAGCACAAGAACAGCACCTGACACTTCTCTACCTGGAAAATTTGACTGAAAGTAGGTTTTCTCACTCTGTTTTACAATGATTTACAATGATTTTTGAGGAGTGAAATGTTGCTTATTATGCTTCTGTCTGAAGGTTTTTTTTTGGTATTATAAACACCTGATAAAACATCTTCTGTGATACCTGTGGACATCACTACTATAATTAAGCACTTACATCTGCCAAAGATGGGTAACAAAGTGGAATGGTATTTGAACAAATTAACGTTCTTGTATGTTTATCTTGCTGCATTCAAATGACTGCAGGTTTTGGTTTTGTTTTTTTTTTTTTCATGACAGCACCAGCTGGGTTGGGAATCATAACCATTGTTTATCTTGCAAATCTGAATATCTGAGCTTCAGTATGCCTGATGAAACAATCATTAAGTCAGAGAGGCTGTTTTCCCTGAGCGAGTCGACACTGTTACTGCAGATTTCAGCTATTGCTACCTTGGCAATTTGTATCCAAGCTGTCTGGGATTAAAGAGCATCATGTTAGGATAAGCACTGCCAGCAAGAATTGAGTGGAACTGTCTCCTTCCTTGCAGCTTGTTCTTACCTTATGAAATGGATTGCTTCTGAAAAATTGTCTGGAAGTTCAACACTATCACTCTGCAGATTGTATTTTTTTATTTACAAGTGTGGAAAAGAGTGAAAAATGCTGGTATGTGCACTTCCAACCATGTGCTGTTCTGTTTACTATAAAGAACTCAATAAAGAGTGAGCCTTTCTTCTATGAAAATGGCATGTGCCACTAAGCAATAGATTACACTTACAATTTTTTCTCTGCATAGTTCTTTGAAGATGAAGTAAAAACACGCCAGTGTAATAATTCTAGGGGGAAAAAAAGGATATGCTCAAGAAAATGCAAACTTGTGGTTGTCATGTTCCAAGGTTAAATGACAGCAGTTATAGCCTTTTATATCACAAGTTATTTTAATCTCCAGTTGGAAAGCTGAGGAAACTGTCGTTGGAACGATTTAGGGTTTTAGATGACAACTGTCCAAAAAGGTGCTCTGAGAAGTAAAGATGCTCTCTAGCTCACTGAAAACTCAGCTAATACAATGTTTCTGTAGAAAGCTTCCCATTTCCTCCTTGAAGTAGTAACACAGGAGTCATAATTCAACAAGCCTTCACAGCTAACTTCATCAGAAGCGGGTTCACCTTCTATATTAGATATGGCTGAAAAGCTTCTAAAACTTAGGTTAATCAGATAGCTTAATGCCACTAGAACATGAAAACAATGACTTTTTAGACAGAATCCTTTTCCATTCTAAGTTTAAGTTTTTGTTTGCGAACAGAAATAGAAATTACTTACTAGTCAAGGTGTATGTTAGGTGTAGAAACTGTAGTTTTTTTCTCATGTAAATAATCTATTTCATTCAGATGAACAAATATAAAATATGGATTTAAAACTTTAATATTTGAGTGCACTTTGGAGACAAAATAACTGGAGTTCAAGTAAATTGAGGGCATAATAATCTAATTTTCTTGACTGACTAGACATTTAGGCTGCAGAGGCAAGAGACAGTCATTCCTGTCATTGCTGTTACCATCTGTTTCTCCAGTGTCACAGAACGCGAATGCTGGCTGATTAATGCACTTCATGCAAGAGCATAAACTTTACAAGAAATGACTTATAATCATTTATGAATAATTGTATAATAAAGAAATTAGTCGATCTACTAATCTAGAGAAAGCATTACTAAGAACACTGGTTAGATCAAAATTAATGTCTAGTTGTATCTTTTCTAACCTTTTAGAGTTAGGGCAGCATACAAGCTTCGCATATGCCAACATATGTGCTCCAATGATTTAACATTACTTATGAACTACTGTCACAGCTTCAAAGAGTATCAGGATCATGATTATGGGCAGTGTTACTCAATAGTGAGCTTTCTATTCTGTGAACAAAAGTGCTTTAAAACCTTCAGCTCCTCAGGGCAATCTAATACACAGAGCCACACTCAGAGATGAGTATGAAGAGCAGTGAAAAGCCTCTCTTCATAGAGTAGAAGCAATAGTTATTGCCCATATCATCATGCATTAAGCACAGCCCTGGAATATCTCCTGCTTTATTTTTCCAGTGAAATTGATCATCAGTGAATTTACGGATAGAAAAGAAGAAAGAACATGATACATCTATACTTATAAAGGGCTTCATCATCTGAGTTGATGTACAGACCTCTCAGAGAAAATGACACTCCAGGGAAGGGTCTGAAAATGCAGGGTCAGAGGAAGAGGTGGGAGAGGGAAATAGGATAAATGAAAAATAAAGGAAATACGATACAGCTTTCATTCAGAAATTTCAGTGATTGCTAAAAACTCAATCAAGTCAATATTTGTGGTCAGACTATCACAGTATTTATGACATTACTCAAAGAACTGTTCACTATTCATTAACATAGGCTGGTCACTGGTGGTGCATACTGCCTTTTCCCAAGATTGTGGCAGCATCTGGGATACTTATTTTGATTAATTTATGTTATACCAAGATCTGTCTAGATGTAGCTGTTAAGAAAGTACCTGTCCAATGAGGAGGACTGCTGAAGTGCATCAGCAAGAGATGCTGCACTGATGTTCATAGACCAACCTGGAATATAGTACAACTGTCTTGAAGCCTAAATATTCATGTATGGACGCCAGTCAGAAACATAGCAATACAAAGGCAAAAGCTAGTAGAGTTTTATCGTAATTCAAAAATATTCAAGACAACAAAAACATTCTCTCCTTCCCTTTTTCTCCCTTTTGCCTTTACAGCAATCTGTCATTAGATGTCAATTGGTCTTTTCCTAATTTATAAGTGATAGCTCATTTTCTTCACAACCTTTGCTAGCCTGTCTAAATTCCAGTTAATTCCAAATAAAACTTTTTCTTGTGTTGCAGAAAAATTTCTTGCAGGCACATGGGTATATTAAGGTACTGTAGAAAAGTCAAAGAATTTACAGACAAGAATATTTTTTTAAATAGATTTAAGGTAAGGGAGAATTGAGTCATTAAGCTAAAATCTGATTAACTACATATTCCCATCTCGGACCCACTGAACTATCATTTTGTCTTTTCAGTATTCCTTGAAGTCTAAACTAACTGACTAAAGAGGCTATAAAGTGTAAAGAAGCTAAATCAAGCACACCAAGAGTTAAGCTGTACTCTATGAAAGTATATAGACGTCCACAGTTGAATGGATGATGTTAATGTCTTTTTTTCAAAGGATAAGAGTGTAAGTTGCATCCACTTGAGAACTGGCATAAAATTCTTCATGTGAGTTGAGCCAAAATTCTCATAAATTGTTATTATGAAAAATAAATTCTCCAAACACCTGAAGCACTGGGAATAGTCCATCCAAGGAATTTAGGTTGGGATCACAGTTCATATATTATCATATAAAAATTCCAATACATGTATTTTTTTGCAATATTTAATCCAACTTTCAGCATTTGTTGCACTTTTTTTACAACAAGATTTTTCCACTTCATCTACAATTCTTAACAGTAAAGCATCATTATATCAAACAGACGATAAAAGAGAAAATTTTCATTTTACTGTCAGAAATAGGAAAACTGTATGCAAAATAGCACTTTTCCGGTTCACCCATACTATTTTTCCTCTGTATTATCTAAATTTTTCTTCTTTTATGCTTTATGATACTTGCTTAAGGTAATCAACATATACAGCACGTTTTGCAGTGCTAAACTTTTACGGTGTTGTGTTGCTTTAGTGGGGAACACTAAACAGCACATGTTCAGCAAGGAAACATTCTATCAAGCTTTCTATCAAACAATGTTCCTTATGTTCCATTTTAAGCTGGTTACAAGACCAGTAATGTTACAGAGGTGTTTTAAAACCTTTGCCTGGATGTGGGAATACAAGAAAAACTGCTCAGAGCAGAAGCTGTGGAGCAAGATAAACAGCATGAGAACCAAGGACACCTCTGGAAGAAGAAAAAACGTCTTACGGCTCTGACTGGATAAGCGTCTGTGTGAACGGTTGAAGAGTGTTTTGTGGAATGCTCTGTCAACATGTAAAGGTGGATGGGAAAGTTGTAGGGGTGCAT
Source organism: Lagopus leucura (assembly GCF_019238085.1). NCBI lineage: Eukaryota > Metazoa > Chordata > Aves > Galliformes > Phasianidae > Lagopus > Lagopus leucura. The sequence continues at coordinate 92,069,012 of NW_024962252.1, forward strand.
GGGAAAGCTAGAAAAAGAACACTTGTGAAGGTATATAAGTGATGTGAGAACTTGTAATAAACTATTTGGATCATTCACATCTGAGTCCGTGCATCAGACGCTGCACCTGGAAAGCTAGAGAAGACTGGCACTTCCACGACTAATGGCTCAGCTAAAATATTATCCAACAACCATATAAAACTCTGAGGATTAATTTACTTCTAGATGTCATAGGCCCTGAAGGACTCATTTGCTAACTAGCTCATGGAAATAATTAATGCTAGAGGTCATGTGATCTGTACATTAAAATGTCAGGAAAATAATTTCCTGCAAATCTCATTAGCACAAAACAAAACAGTACAATATAACCACTCACATTTTCCAGCCCAAGCTTTCATTATTATCTTTTTTTTATTTAGATTGGGCAGCTTGAGTATCTATGAAAATGTGAATTAATGTTTAATTGTACTTTATCAACTTTCTAGCAAAATATTTAATCAAAAAACAAGTTGATAATTCAACTGTTTGCTAATCAGCTAAGTCTTGTTGACCTCTTCAAAATAAGAGGAAGAAAACATGAGATGTTTCCTGATATGTATAAACAAATACATGACAATTTATTTCAGCTTTGCAAGACTTTTGAAATGTAAGGAAGTACAACCACTCCAGATTCTTGGACATTTTCCTGTGTGCAATGTGCAACATTATAAAAGACCATCTTTAAAGCTGTGAAGTCAAGAAATCCAAAGTTACGAAATATCAGACTGCAATCTGTAGTGCCAATTTTTTCTAAACCCTCTGTTTGGGCATATGATGCTATACTCTTTAATTACATGAGCACATACTGTTTTTCCAACAGAATGCCTGCCTCAGGGCATAATATGTATGTGGTTCACTTACTGAGCAGCCAGTCAATATTTTGTGTTATCCTTGTTGTTTGAAGCACTTTATTTACTGCATGCTACTCAAATCCAGCTCAGAAAACTGACATTACTTTTTGCACAGACTTTTCTATGATACTTTTCTGTATAGCATTTCATAAATCATCACAAACTCACCTCCTGATTTTGTAGGTTGTGTTGCCAGGGTTCTGATGAACTAGTGGAGGCAGGATTTGCAGGAAGGGAGACTTACTACTATCTCAGGCTATTGGCACTGGTTCATCTCATGGTAGACTGACATTGCTTGGCTATTTCCATTTTCTGCTTGGTCCTCTTTGATCTGCATTATGATATATCTTCCTGCCCTACTTTTACAGTCAGTCTCACATATGTGTAAAAGTAATTGTCGGCAAAGACTCAGAACTTTGGCTAACAAGAATATCTCCAATACATTCAGTATTTGAAACTGACAGCAAATGTCAGTTTATCTCCAAGTACATTACATTACATATTCATAGAATCAAAGAATTGTAGGGGTTGGAAGGCACCTCTAGAGATCATCGAGTTCAACCCCCTACTACAGCAGGTTTCCTACAGTTGGTTGCTAGGAACTTGCCCAGATGTGTCTTGAATATTATGGAGAAGGAGACTCCACAACCTCTCTGGGCAGACTATTCTAGTGACAGAAAGAAGACAGAAAAGAGGTTATTCACTGTATTGGTAAGAAACATCTTGTGCTCCAGTTTGTGCCTATTGCCCCTTGTCCTACTGTTGCTCACCACCAAAAAGAGTTCACCCCATCAACTTGGCTCCCACATTTTAGACATTTATAAACTGTGATGGAATCCCCTCCAGGCCTTCTCTTCCACAGTCTGTCAGTTTTTCCTTGCAAGGGAGGTGCTCCAGGCCCTTATTCATCTTTGTCCCCTTTGCTGAAATCTTTCTGGGAGATTATACTCTCTATCAGTGTGTGGATTTACACATAGATAATTTATGGAAAATTTCCTGAGATTCATGAAGACAATATAGATTTGAGTACAACTTCGAAAAAAAGAAAGCAAGAATTAATGAAACACATGTTCATTGTGAGTTCTTATGAGTGTTTTACATGGCATAAATCAATGACAAATCACTACAGGATCCTAAACCCATTTAATTAACACATTCATATTATACTCATCAAATTATGTTTCAGTTTGATATAATCAAAATCATCATTATTCTTTTTCTTCTTTCAATCCTTTCAACTTCCTATGGAGTTCCAGTGTATTTTTTGACTTAGATCCTCACAAATTTTTTTCAAACTCAGTGTACTAACTTTTAAAGTTATAAATCTCAGTAATCCTCAGAGCAGAGACAATAATGTTAGAAGCACTCAATATCATATAAGTACTAGTGTCATAAAAGGCACTTCATGGACAGGGAAAAGCAGTGTTTGAGGTAGTATCACGAACTAAGGCAGGAATATGACAAGCTGCTGGATGAGAGTACTATCCTGGAACATTTATTTTGGAAATAACTTGAGATATAAATATTTTTTGTGATTACACAATGAAATCAAGTCAGAACTTCAACTTCTGTAATTTTCTTACCCATAATTTCAGGCAAATCACGAGGTCAAAATTAAAGCACATTCTTCTCTAGAAAACAATATTTCTGTACCAGTGTGCGTCAGATTGACATACAATCTGATGAGCTGAGATAGGACTATAGGCAAGGACCATGAAAGAAAATTAACGTAGCCTATGTCTTCCCAGAGGACCAAAATGGTCTAATGAGTTGCTGTAGTTAGATACATTTCCAAAATTTACTATATAAAATTTGTGATGTTAAAGAGAAATCTTCTTGCTCCTGTAGAAAAAAAAGTCGTGATAAACAGTTAGAACAAATAGGAAGGAAATTCACAGTAGAGGAAGAAAATTTTAAAATAACCTGGGAAGAGAAAATCATATCCATCTGAAGGAAATTTACTATCAGAGCAGTGAAGTGAATCAAAAGTTTGGATAAATAAGAGCTATGTGCTTCAGTTTCTTCAGTCAACATATTATAAGAAGAGTGTATATATTAGGAACTTACACAATCTTACACAGGAAATACAGTGTAATTTCTTGTATTGGAAATAAATTGTACAATTTCTGCCATGGACAGTCATTTCTCTTCCTAGGATCTTTAAATGGAAAAAAAAAAAAAAAAAAAAAAGAAAAAGAAAAAAGAAAAGCACCCTACCTGCCTTAAGAAGTAAGAGCGACAGATCATTGACAGTAATAGTTATTACACTCCTTGCTGTGGACTTGTAGCCTGGAAAGTAGAAAGCAATCTATAGAAAAACTGGCAATTAGAGGGTATTTGATTTTCTAGCCATAGCCATTTAAAACAGATGCTACTGCTCACAGAGCTTTGGCCAGCCTCATCCTTCCAGTTGTGCTTATCCACCAGGAAGTAGGCTGCAAGGTCATAAAACAATATGTGCAATTCCCTCTAGGAAATTAGAGGCGTACGCCTTGAAATTAGACCATCCATTTCATAACACACAGCCTTTGAAGTATAAGAGAAGCTAACAGGTTTGGACAGCACTGTTGCGTACTCCAGATTGTACTCCATTGCTGCTGCCTTTCTGCCTGTTCTTCCCCAAAGAAAATGTGACCACAGCCACCATGTGTTACATGGCTCTCCTTGAAGGCTCTCAGACATAAATGAGCTTAATCAAGAGAAGTGTGAAATCACAGCAAAGCCAGTGTTTCCTCTTTTGCAGATGGTGAGCTGCCAGAAAGGATCAGCCCAGGCTTAATTGCAAGGCTGATGAGAAAGGCAGGCAAGATGGGAAGGTACGTGTTATGGTGTGGGCAGACCATTACATAACAGCAAGGCTGTTGCACACACAGTCCCATATGAATCAGCACACGATAAAAAAATGACACTTGAAAAATGGAGAGATAAAATACCCCAATTGTCTGTGAGTAGTGAAAGTTCACTTTACCAAGATAACCCAAACAGCTAACAGCTGGGAAATCACTTGGCTGAAGTAAGAACAAAAGTGTGTTTTTTCCTTTTGGATGGGCAGATCAGTGGTGAATGCAGGAAACAATACCAGCAGCACTGAGCTTCATCTGAAGTGCTGACAAAGGGCAGTAGTTGTCTCTTGGCTGCGTGCAGTATGCTTTATGTTCACAGGGCCAAACTCAGCTTTATAGCACCAGTCAAAGACTCACCGATACAAGGTCAAGAGAGACTGGTCAAGAATCTGACAAGACTGCAATTTAGAACTCAAAAGCAACCTCTACTCCTTTTTTACCTTGCCTCAGGAAGATACAGATTTAGTCAAATGCGTGTATACGCACACATTCAGAAACACGCATATACTCATATCTAAAACCTCATATGCTAGACACACATGTACATATCCTTATGAAGGATCTATTTTCCTATTTTTAGGAATAGATTTTATCCTAAGGCAGGGAAATGTCCTACGTCACTCTAAGAACATTTCAAAGAAGCAATCATGACATGCAAACCAGAGTACTTCTAACCCTTGTCTTACTTTCCTACATGGGAGAGTAGTAACAAAGTTGTGCTTATATTTATACCTCCCTGGGGCAAGGAGGTGACCCTGAATCTTTGTGTTTCTTTACTGTTGACAGAATTAGAGAAATATAATACTAACTGCATGTCATTGAACCAGGCAGAAAGGAAGTCTGTAATCACCAAGATAGTAGACTGAAGTGTAAAATCCATACTTGGCTGAAGAATATAAAGCCTTTGCAGTGTCCATAAAGGCCTGAATTATCATGACCTTATGTTTGCATTGTAAAAATAAACTACCTAAGCACTAGGAAGTCAACGTTTTCGTAGTCTAACCAGCATGTGAACCAAAACATTTCTGGAGGTGGATGTGGGCATTAGGTATCGGTTTCTATGGATATAATGCAGAGGGAAGGATATAATGCATAGTTATTTACATATGTCACTAATTTAAGTGGTTGTTTTTATATCCTAGCTTCCAAAGGAGACACCAAAAAAGGAAAAAAAACTAAACTAAACAAAAAACCCTGCAAAATAAATCACCTAGATTATGCAAATATTTTGTACCAGAACACATTAGTTAAAGAAACAACAGAGGAAGTGAAATATTCAAAATCTGCACAACATAAAGGAGATTATCTCTGAACAGAATACATTTCATACATTTCCAAAAAGAAATTGTTTCTCTCTAAGACAGACTAGAAGCTTATAATGTCTAAATACAGTATGTGCTTATTTAGGGATTTTTGCCTACTCATATTGGAGCTGAGAAATCTTAACCAGTAGCACTTTTTAGAAACATGATCCCATGTTATAATTGTTGTTTTTTTTCCAGCAAATAAAAAGATCAGTATTTATGGAAATGACTGTTCATTGAAAATTCAGCAACATAACCTTATAATCTTCAGATATATATTTCTGTAAGAACATTATTGAGTCCCCGTAACTGAAGTATTGGATGAAATAAGCACAAATTTAATAGAAATATTGGAATACATATATTTCTCTATAGTTCTTGAGGAACTTGAAGGCAGGACAAGTCACCTTCATCTCAATGTTTAAAGAGGCACTTAAGGGTCAGGATCTCATTGGCAACAGTTTCAGTATGTTTCACACCTGAACCTGAAGTGTCTCAAAGCCTTGTTAGTATTTGAAAAAAATTTTTCAAGAGCCTTAGAACAAAATGAATATTTTAATATTTCAGTGGAAAGAAGAATATCTTGTCTACTGCCAGAAATATGGAATACATTTTGAAGTTTGTATTGTACTAGACAATATTTGTATTTCTGTGGGGATAGTAAGGGCTCTCAGAGTGCAGCTGGACACTAGAATCTGTTTGGATTTTCCATTTGCATCTTCAGATCACAATTCTGTCATAGCAGAACCCAGAATATAATTATTCATATGTTTCCAGTTGTATCTATTGCCCAAACTTCATTTTACTTTTCTCCTAGAATGCACAGATGGACTAGGGGATGATTAGCTGGCTGGCTATACTTGATTATGAAACAGTATATAATTCACATTTTAAAATTCTTATACCTTAGATCCTTTTCCTGCTTGCCAAAAAGGAAAGTCTTTTCCACTTTATTTACGTCTCTCAGATATATTTTTGATATATTTGATCTAGCTACCCAGTGAATTCTAGTCAACATGGATTTTAAATACTAATAAAAGTTGAAAGCAAACAGTGAATTTCTCTATTGAAGAATCTGTTTTAAACTAGGGGGAAAAAAAGCACAACTATGAGCTATTTCTAAAACAGATGAATGTATGGAGGGTTGTTCATCTAAAACCTTCAACTGTGTTTAGACACATCTACAGTGAGCATTTGCTTTTATTTTTGCAACAGTAATGCAAGCAAAAAATTAACAAGGACAGTGCTAGAGTAAGTGGCACTGTTGACAGTAATACAGTTGTTGTACTTTATGTCACTGCATGCTTCATCTCAAACAGAACCTGCTTCCTAATGAGGATGCTTACAGTAGCAACCAACACATACATATCTGTACAAGATTGCAGACTTAAGCACTAAGCATGGTAACTGTTGGTGAAAGTTCTCAGTCAGTGAGCAGAGCCTCCAGAGCAGAAAGATTTATTTTCATTTCATCCTGAAAGGCCAAGAAATTTAGAATGAAGATTTTCCTGCTACACTAGAGCTAATTCCTGGGAAAAACAAGTTTAATTTATACAAAACAGCAATAGCCATTAGGACATTTGTGTCTGTGGTTCAAGTGAGTACTGTAAAATGATTCATTGTTCATAATTATTCCTTAAAATTAGGAATAATTTTTTATAAGACAGAGTGGAAATCAATGACGGAATGAAACTGACAGTATTGAAAGGAAAAACTGTCAGTCATCAACCTACCTGAGTCAAAAGGACAGCCCAGAAAGTGATTCAGCAGATGAGGTTGTTATATTTTGTTGTCCTCATTTTTCCCCTCAAAAAATTTCTGCTGTATATCACAAAAAGCTGTGATTCATAATTACCTTTCCATTACATTAGTGGAAAGGATACTTGGAATATTGGAATCAATCTCTCTTTTGCTTTTCAAAACATGGTGTGACATTCCCTGTCTATCCAGAATTTTTTCCTTGGCTTCTCACTATTGGTTAATATTTATGGATTCATAATTCTGACGGTGAGAAATTGCCTACTTTTTTGGAAGGAATGCGAAATTTAACTTGACCTATGTATGTACATGCCTGAAGTTCAGTTCTGAAGGCTGCAGGATCCATATCCAGCACCACTAGTGGTGAATGAGGACCCTGGGCTGAGATGAAGATGGAGTTTTAGGTCACGGGGAGGTGTTGGAGAAGAACCCAGGGAAGGCAGGTCAGGGCTTTCAGCCAGCTTCCAGCTGGAGGAAGCCTAGTTCTTGCTGCTCCCTGACTGCATGGAGGGCCCATGACCTCACCCTTAATGCACCTGTTCAGCTTCTTCTTCTAGTTTGTTCATTCCCATACAAAATTGCATTACTAGTCAGGGCTTTCTTGTCACTGGGGTATTTATCTTCCAGTTAACAATAAATAAGGCTTAGCTCACACAAGTGTTAAGAGGACTTATTTGTATATATCAAGGGGAAAACAGACTTCATAGGGTGGATTTACATACTTTATTTAGCATTAGCATACATTTGGACCACTGAGAATGTCTGTGCTTACAATGCATTGCACACACTGAATTATACTGAGAATAGTTATTTACTGTCACAGAACTTAGCTATCAGCCTATTAAATTACTGGCTCTTACGGAATTACATAGTTGCAATCATTATGAAAACAACCAGTACAATGGATTAGCATTTTCAGTGACATAAGATTGATAGATGGCATTTAAAAATAAAATAAATAAAAGGCACAACTTCTGATCCAGGAAGTGTTTGATCTCCAGTGGTATTGCATTCAGCAAGTTCCAGGGCACTGGAAACTGATAGAAACTCAGGGGAAGTACAGTTAAATATATTCCTGCCTTACTTATACATCTACAATTTGGTTAGATGGCTCTTCAGTCCCTTTCAGCATAGTCATTCAGATTGATGTGTGCTTCTCCAAATATCATCAGCATATAAGAGTACAAGAACCTAGTCTGTAGATTACATTGAATTTTCTGGCGTTACATATGTTATTCAGCTATCTCCAATTGACATATAGCACTGTGAATCCACTGATGTCAGCAACACTATATCTACAAAGAAACTGAGAAGAGAATGAGGGACCAAAAGGATGGTATTGGAAAAGTATTATTTTCATCATAGTGCGTATCCTCTGAGCGCAAATATGATCATTTCACTTCCCTCCAAACACAATTGGTAATAAATAGCTCACAGCATCACAGAGATGTGCTGGGTAAATGCTGCAAGTTATGAGGCAAATTTACTGCCTCATAAACTCACAGCCGAGTAAACTGTCATTTGCAAGAACAATTAACTCATCATTCTGTTCCATGGAGAGTGCAGGGTATTCCTGAAACCTGTAAATTTTAAGAAAAGCAAAGCTTGTCATACATTTAGAATGAATATGCTTTATTAATATTGAATTCACTTGCGTGCAAATATATTATTTTCTTCCAAGCATCTGCAATCTAGTGCCTATTCCTTACCATGCATATCGTTAAAATGTAGAAGAAATAAGACAGCATAGAGTGATAGTATTTTTCTTTGTTGTCTGTTCCTAAAATGTGTAACCCTTGAGTTATAATAGTGAGATATTGCTGAGAAGATAGACAAAAGATCAAAGAAAAAGATTGCTACCTGTGAGCCATGTAAAAATGTAACTTCTGGGGCTATTATAAAAATTGTTAGTTTAGACTGAAGATTGTCCAAATGGATAGAGTATGATATTATAAGATGGTTCTTTTTTGTAACCTGTTCTTACTACTTGCTCACACAAACCCATGTAAGATCTTCACAGGTTTGTTTTTTAATCTTCATGGAGCTGCAAAATAAAATTTACCAAGAGATGCTTCCTGAAAAGCTGTAATAATTCACAGATCTTGTGAATGCTGTAGGTGCAGGTGATAAGAAAGTGTCACCTCCTGATCTCTTGGTTCACGAGGAACAAAACATCCACAAGCAGTATGCATGCACTGCATCGTGGCAGAACAGGCTGTTGTTTCGCTGAGAGCCTGAGCCACATAGGGCCTTCATATTTAACTGCAAGAAATATGGCCTGCTACACACAGAACTGTAGATATACACTGCAGCCATCATGCTGCTGGTTAGCTGAAAGGGCAACACAGGGAAAAGATTAAAGAATGAGGCTGAACTGAATTGCTGAATAGGAAAAATGACAAGCTGGTAATTTAAGCAATGCCTGTTCTGTCATTTTACCCTGGAACAAGAATGTGAGCCTAAACTCCCCAGTTGTTCTCACTGTCACAAAGCTGACCCACATTTCAGGTTTAATTATAAGTGAGCTAAGTGGACACCCAGGTAAAGAAATGAACAAAAACTGACAAAATTGCTCACAGCCCAGTGTTCTGCTTTTAGATAGCATAAATGCAACTTTTTGGATGACTTAGTCTATGAGCTTGAGCCCAAACTCATGCAGAACCTCTTCAGGCATTGCAAATGAAGCCCTCATTCCCATTAGTGCCCAGCAGTGTTACCCCAGGCTGGCATGAAGTTATGTGATGTTTTCCGTGAGTGTGACACCATCAGTACCTGTGATGTGGCAGCTTACCAAGGCCATGCTGCACAGTAACCACATCCTGTTGGGAACTACATTGCTGACTTCGCAAAATCAACCAGAGGCAGCAATGTTGAGAAGTGCCAGAGTGAAAAAGCAGAGGTAGTTAAACCTTTGAAGACTGTAATTTCTGTCTGAGGAGACTGATTATAAAACTAAAAACATACATAGTGTAATTGTAAAATGAATGTGGAAAATTCCTAGCTGAAATGCTATAGAAAGTGACAACAGATTCATGTTACAAACCAAATAGCAGAATATACAGTATGCTTTAAACTTCTATTACTGCCGGGGGAGCCATATAAATGTGCTAAAAGCCAGAATAGGTGGCTGTAAATTATTAATTATGGTTACGTAATAATAACTTGGTGAATAAGAAGAAAAATGGTAAAAATGTACGATTAAAAACATATTAAAACAATAAAACATATCATGCACACTCTACTTCACAAAGCACTTTTCTGTAGAATTTATATTTTCGTACAAATATCTTTAAGTAAAATCACGCTTTTTGCCCAATTTAGTATTTATGACATTAATTTACAGAAAGTTTATATGTTTTGCTGAATGCTCATTTCTAGGCACTGCATTGATTCTCACAGTGGAAGCAAAGAGGTCCCAAATGTATGCTGTACCAATTTTGACATTTCAAGAGCAAATATAAGAGCAAAGAGCTTGTAGGTCTATAAATGAGCTGAACCATTGAAAATTCTGTTACACAGGGGACATACCATAGTAGCAATGGGATGCTGATGCTTTTTTAATCCCAGAGGAAAGAAAATGTACAAAGCATGTCCATATCTTGATTGGCTGTACAATAAGATATTGCATAGAACTGTACAGTAATAAATGGCTTAACATGATCTGTGTATATGAAGCCAGTTCCTAAGGAAGCCATGGAAGCCCTGCTATTCGGTCATGAGCTTGAAAATGCCTTTCTGACAATGCAGTGTTACGAAGCTGTAATTCTTTAGACAATGATAAAGCATGACTTTTTTTCCGTTCATGATATAAGCTTCTCTACGAAACACTGTTGTATGGTACAAACACCACAAAAACTGATATAGAAATTGGTTTGAAGCATAATCTGTAAAACATGGCTTTCTGATCAACAGCAATAAAAATTGTTAGCAAGCTTTTAAAATAGTTTTGGAGATTTTTGCTTCTGTGCAGCTCACTAAACTCCCTCTAATTATCACACAGCTTAAATATGAACAAATTCTTAATGTTATTTCATTCTGGGCCTTGCTCTGAAAGAAATGGCATCATATATCTAGTTACAACATTATAAATCCTCTAAATTGAAAGAAAAATTGTTAAACCTGTCTAGAAAATAGTCTTCTCCATTAACATATTTGCTCTTTGAATAAAGAGATTTCTTTCGAAATTCCTTTTCTTGTTAAAACTGACACTTTAATTTTTCAAGTTCGTTCTTAGTGGTGTTATTCAGAAAAGAAAAGTCACATTCTTAGATGCTCATCCTTAGTATTTTCTAGATTTCAAATTCTATGGAAAGCAAAGAAATTTTAGAAAGTCATTTTTTAGAGAGATACAAATGTTTGACTTCACATAAACAAGAAAACACCATGGTGTTCATCAACAAGCCTTTCACCAATTAAAAAATGTATGATAAGATATATTAATCATGGAAAATAACTCTTCAACAAAGAGATATCCAGATGGTTCTATGGCACTCTGGATACTCCTAATGGAATTATATGATGTCTTTACCATTTATGTGAGGGTACTTTATGTCCTTGTTTTTGAAAAAAAAAAAAAAAAAGGAAACCACATTTCCCTCATACATAATGTTAATAACAATCAAGTATGTCTAGAAATGAGTTTATTACGTGCTAATTAGTAACCAAGTAAAAGGAAAATTTACATTTTGGCTGGAGCTGACATTTGTTAGCAAATGAAGCATTCTAGGAAAAATGCAATTTAAAAATAAAATCATAGTTCTTCCTATGTTCAATATGATCTCCCATGATTCAAATAAAATAGCTACCCATGACTGCACATCTGCTCTGTAGAGATGGTGTGCTGGGTAAATTACAGTGATCAAGTAACCGATAAACAGCTCTGTGACTTCTGTAGAGGAGAACACTCAATGCATTTGTCCAATCTTTTATCTCTCTGCTAGACTGGGCAGGAATTCAGTTTCTTTCCCAGACTGAAAGGTTTCTTCAGCAGTGACACCTCAGCATGAGGGAAGTCTGGGGCTTCCCACAACCAGTTCGCTGTGTCACCTCCAGCAGTGGGGCCACCATGGTTGGACCACCATTGTGACCACATGCTGAGCAGGGGAAGGGGACTACCTACACTTTGCACCTCACCTCAGGACTAGAAAAGGGTATTCTCATTTCAAGCAATAAGAGGATTAACAAGAAATGCATGAGAAATATATTCTATTAACTATTGCACCAGGCAAATAAACTCTTCAAAAATCAAGGAAATTCCTATGGCCAGCTGGGAGATAGCTGGCTGCAAGCATTACAGAAGGATGTAAGGATATATAGGAATGAGAAAGTAATGAATGGAGAAAAATCCTGTGCTGAAATATGATAAAAGCGAAAATTAATCAGTGTGTAGGTGCAATATTAAAATCTGACCTCAGCAGAGATCTTTTTAATCTTCATAAACTGAGTGAATAGAAGTGGGAAATACAAAACTATTGCAAGATTTTTTCTAAATTTTAAAATAAAAATTTTGCGTCTAGACTTCTTATGAATAAAAAAAGCTTGTGCAGTTTCCATATTCATAGCTTTCAAGTGTATATTTTTCAAGTTATATGTGCCCTATGGACAGATTTAGATGATGTTTCTTTACTTGCATTAGAGAATCTCTCTTAGGTATCTTCTATTTTCCTCTTCTAATGTCATTCAGACATTTCAACTGTGCCAGCTAAAGTCAATTAAAGCAAGGAAGAGTACAGAAATAGTATTAGATTGCCATTTTTACCATGCAAAACCAATAGTATTTTTGAATATATTATTTATAAATTACTGTGATATTTTTAATTTATTGATTTCAACTGATCAGTTTTACAGTTCTTGGTCTGGGATACATATATAGTGTGTTTTTAGTGTACACAACACATCATTTTATAGTTACTGTATTTTATATTTACTTTATTGGGATATATCAATCAAAGTAAAATCCTACACTGAAGTCAGCAAGACTTTTACTAGCCTTACAATTTCCGCAAAAATATATATTATTGGTATGGTCAGTACTGGTACATTACTTCTCAGACATTTATGTTTTTCTTTTATTAAATTTATAGATTGTATGAGTATTGTACGGCTTTAGGAAGTTATCTATGTCTCTTGCAACTTAATGATTCCAACAGGAAATACAGAGAAAGATGTATGACAGATCAGGACAGCTGAAAGAATGAGACGCAAGTAATAAAAATCAAAATCAAGATTTCTTCTACATTCAAGATGATAACAGTAAAAAGCAACATAAACTACTTAGATGATAAGATGATAAACTACTTTTCACTTGCCAAAAATAAAAACAGTGAATTCCTCAACCCACATATGTAGTATTTGAAGGGATACATAACTAGTCTGGATGAGTTGCTATTCTTTAAACAAAAAATTGTATAAATGTACAGGGGAAAAAATGTTTACTGATTTTTCTTTCCTTCTTTATGGTGTGGTAACCAGACCAAAGGATGGCTTGGATGTTGAAATGTTGGCTAGAACACAGGGTCACAATTTCTATGAAATCACAAAGATAGCATGAGTAACTAGTAAAAAGTCCCAAACATACTCCCACAGCTGACAACAATTAGACATTCAAAGGTGGGAGTGGTAAGTAATAGAAAATCCAGCAAGGACACAGACCATTACCTGACCATTAGGCTACCTGCTCTTTTTCCTATGGCTCAGGATTCATCTTTTTGCAATCCAGAATTACATCCCTATAAATTAACATTTTGCTGTGCCACCTGCACTGGGCCCACTATGTCTTACCAACAGGTGCCAAACATGTAACGCTCACATACACTTGGCCCGCTCAAATGTCGAACATGGATCTGACCAGCCCGGCATCCTATTCCTTTCTGCTACATAAAGGACAGCTGCGTTGATGTGAATAATTTTAATCCACTCTCAAGTGCATGGACACGCATCCAGAATTTAATATGTCAAATTCAATTAATACATCTAGCGTGGTGAGGCACTGGCACAGGTTGCCTGGCGAGGTGGTGGAAGTCCTGTCCTTGGAGACATACAAGGTCAGACTGGATGGACTGAGCATCCTGACCCAGCTGTAGGTGTCCCTGTTCATTGCAGGGGAGTTGGATTAGATGACCTTTAAGGGAATCTTCCAACTGAAATGATTTTATGACTCTGTGATCTAGAAATATTATAACAACCAAGACTAGAAACCCAGAGCACCACACAGTGAGAACTGAATACAGGAAGTATTTCTCAACAGTATTTTCTTCATCTGGAAAGTAAATAGCTGACTGTTTCACAGGCAGTGAACAAAGCTGCCCATAATCATACCCTCTATCTGCCTTTATCCTATTTCCCTTCTTCCTAGAGTGGGGGCCAGATAGTCAATGAAATAAACTGCAAAACACACTATTCTATGATCCCAACTTTAGAACTATCATAAGTACTAACTGGAACTGGCCACAGGTAGTGCTTGTCATGTCCTCACTTTGCAATGGAAATCAAGTAATGACATGGGCAGTGAGTGCAAGTTCTTGCAAAGGTTACAGATTCACACTTGCTGAATCAATCACCTACAATAACAATACAGAAATCATTGAGGAGTTTTTTACTGTTTGTTTTTTTCACATGTTCTGTATGTTTATTGTCTTCTTTAAAACGACAACAACAACAAATCACCATCATAAAAGATACTAGGTAGCAGTTTGTGTGGTTGGAAAGCTGTAAATCCAAAGTCCCTTGTTGGGACCTCCATTGCTCAATATGTTCAATCCAATGTTCAAAGCTTTGATGAAAGTAATTGTCTCAATTCAAAAGGAACTGGTGATCACAATGGTAAAAAGCAAAATAATGTAATTTCTATGGGAAAGAGATGCTACCATACAAGCAGTCATTCTTAATCAATATCAAAAGGCTATTAATTTGTGTTCAGGTTAACACAACATTTACAGATATTCAAATACTAGCCTGTTCAGTTGGAAGAGCAACTTTATATTCTCTGCAAACCTCTTCCATTCCATGAAAAAGTGCAACAGAGCCAACCCTCTGATTTGTTAGCGTTACAGTTAGCTTTAATCCACCTCTGGCTTGTACTGTTCAAATATTTGGATGGAAAAAAACCATAACTTGAATATACTATCAATTAAATTTAAATGTAGATTAAGAGAGAAGTACATATTGTCTAACAATATATATGTAAACATTGTTACCAGGACAAAAAGAAGTAATATATTTGTTAGTGTTAACATATACTAGTACAGTGTGTTTTCTATGGTACAGTTTTAAACTGATCATCAACTTTTAGGGATATCATGATGAAAAGATTGCTGGGAACAGCAGTCATCAAGGTATACTTTAAAATATTATAAATTAAAAGCAAAAATTGTAAATGTTGAAAACAGAAATGGTGATGGCTTGCACGGAAACACTATGCCTACAGCGCTTTTGCAAAACCTCATGGAAAACAAAGCTTGTTAAAATTTTACATGCAGATTGCAGTGACTAATTGAAATCCATCTCATGAGAAAGGCTTTGTCACTTTTACTTTCAAAGCTGCACTTTTATTTCTCCTACTGTCCATGGTTTTTCTCAGGCTGAAACGCTTCACTGAAAGGACCTTTCTTATAGCGAACAGCACTTAAGAACACATTTAAATTTCAGTGATGTAAATGGAATTTAAGCATGTGTTAGAGTGCTTTTCTGAACTACAGCCAAAATTTTTAAGTAATGCTGTGAAGTTGTTTTTCAAGAAGTGCATGGGTGCAGACCACAGTTTCACAGTCCTATTACATTAATTTGCCCAGGAATGCTGAATTTCTGTTTTCCTCTGGTAACTGAATATATGAATAGGCAGAACATCTGAGTAGCTTTTTAGAAGACATCTAAAGATTCAAGATAAACTAACAGCCAATGGTGTTTCTACTGACCTTGAGGTAAGAACTGAAGTACATCTGCATCTTTAAGCGCATAAATACTCTTGAAAATTTGGCCAGTCACACCTTAGGTCTTAGACCAAAACCTATAACTTCTAGCATAGTTAAAAAGCAATGAAAATTTTGTCCTCCAAACTGCACAGGAATCTTTGCCTTCTGAGGAAGATTGCAACCTTCTCAACTGTTTTCTCAACGTCAGCTCACTGCTGTTTTGCTGATGATGTCCCTCCTGGTTCCTAGACACTCTTCTGACAGGAGCATGGTTAGGTTTTCCCCACATATCTCATCAATCAGATTCCCATACAATGCACTAAGGTACTTTATAGTTCTTCTCTTATCAGTGATCTTATTCTAACTCAAACAAACCCCTTTGTCTGAATGTAAAGAGTAGAAGAGAATGCTTAAATTTTGTCTTCTGATACTCTTCCAGTTCTTTGCCAAATAATTTTACTTGTCTTCAGCCTCCACACTCCTTCTGCAAAATAGAATATGAATTGGTCAAATCCATGGGAAAATAAGATCTATTCTATTAAGAATAAAATCTATTTACTCAAACTGTGCTAATGGATATGGGAGTAAAATGTTAAAGTTGCACCATAATAGTAACATGTTAACATAAATTTTTCATTATTGGATTGTTTCTTACTATTATCACAGATTCCATGGCCTCCTGCTTGTTACCTCCATCCATCATACAAAAGTACAAGAGGGATATTCACAGAAATCAGTGAAAAAAAAGTCTAATTAAAATTCCCAGTAAATAATTATGAATACTTATATTTGTAGCAGCAATTGGCTCCCAATTAACTCCTAGAGCAGGGTTTAAATGCTTCAGATGGAAGGAAATAGAATTAAAGAATAGACAAACTGCCTCAAAAACTAATTGCATTTTAGGATGGTGTTCATCTGTTCCTATGTAAACTCCAATAATGTCTTCTCTAACTGTGTTAGCTATCCAGGTTCCTTTAGAAAACAGAGGTATTCTAGTCATTACAGTTAGTGAAATCCTTGGTATAAAGAATCTTATTCTGAAACTCAAAGGTTGTCATCAGCTGTTTTCTAAACCCACCTTTTTCATTATGACTCATTTTCCATGGAGACCATTATGGTTTAAGTATGTATGTTCACTATCTGAAGGAGTGGCCTCCTCAAATTTTATTTTGTCTTTGAAGACTGCTGCTTCTGTTTTAGACCAGAAGACACTGGAAGCTAATCTACTTTTTCTAACAATTTTAGCTCGTTTAGTAAGACACTCAATAAACCTACAAAAATTCTACTGCCCATACTCTTTTGATATCATACCTACAACAACCCTATCAATACTTTTCTCCCAATCAATTATGAAGGAATTATAAAATGATTAAACAAGTGAAGCATTATGAATGTTTACAGATAAATGAGAGAAATTTCAGCTTTGGTCTCCCTATAATGCCCAGAATATAAATTAGAAAATATGCTATAAAATAGCATTCTGTACTGCAGGTGCCACAATTCTGCCCCTTCACAGAGGCTTTGCAGCTTCTCACATCCCTCTGTGACATCATGCTGTCTTCTCATGCCCATCTGTCCACAGTGAGTTTTTTTTCCCCTTTACAAAAAGGTACTTAAAGCAGACTGCAAAGTAGCCTTCCCTTTTTTTCGCTTTTACTTTGTGTATGTGTGTGTGTGGGTGGGTGGGAATGGTAGGAGTGTTCTGTGTTTGATTCTCAACCATGAACTGGCAACTGCAACAGTTCAAGGAAGAATTTTAAGGAATAAAATTTCTAAAAAAATTATACAGAAAAATTAATTATGGAATAGAGCAAATGAACTAAAACATTATAATAAAGATCTCATCAGGGAAACACTTGTAGCTGAATTTTGCAAACAATTGGAAAAAAAGGAACATTGATGAAATTTTCATGAATTTTAAAATGCTCAGTAGCAATCATGAGTGAAAAGTTTAGTAGGAAAGACCAAATATTTTTCAATCTCTACTTGTTTAGTTGTAAGGAAACAAGAGCCTTTAGAGCAAACCTCAGCATAGACATGAGGTCAGTGTAAGACAGACATTGCTAGAGGACAAAGTCTTTTCTAAAATACATAATTATTAAAGCTATTTGTATCACAATGGGAAGTATATAATTCATCATCCTGTCTTTGGCCAGCAAAATTTAATTTTTAACCTGATTTTAATACCCCAGAGTTACCAACAAAGACTCCTTTCTCTGTGGTTCTTACTAGCTGTGAAAGTGTGAAGTTCATCACTTGTACAGACCTTCATCTATCACTGTTTCTTTTTGTTCTAATCTTGACTACAGGATTTAAGGTTACAAAGCCTAAAGCTCTCATATCCTTGACTTCCCAGGCATGTCCAGGTGTATTAAAAGGCAATGTTGTGACTGTCAGAGATGGTTGTTGAATCTGGCATGAAGATATTGAGTTGATCACAGTGCAAGAGCGATTTCTTCAGGTGGAGGAGAGAAGCTGAGAGAGGAAATTAGGGGAATAAAGGATTTTGTGCCCCCCTGAAAGTTTTCTTTGCTCAGGGAGGAATAAAGTATAGCACTGTAAAGCCAAGATTCATCCTTCCAAACACAGAGGAATTGACAGCATTAAGGAACAGAAGTCTCCCAAGGAGCCCAATATAAAATGCAGCTGGTAACATCAGGTAAGTCTGGCACAGACAACGCATTGATACAATGGCAAGCTGTACATGCAGATATAGGTGACACAGCTTCAGGTTACACCTAGAGGATGTGCTTTATTAGTTTTCAAAATAAGCACCAGTTTCAACACACATGGCGTCAAACAGTTGTTACTGTGTATGGGTAATTCTTTGCAATGCTTCTGTGCTCAAATTCATAATCCTCACATTGTTTCAAAGACAGATTTTGCAAGAATTCCAGCTGTTTGGCTGAATATTTTAGCAAGATTGTGTTGTTTCTATTTCTGTTGGGATTGTAGCTAAATGTGCCCCCTCCTTGTACTACATATGGCCAAGACCTTCTTTCTGTTATTCCCTTATTCCCTTATTTATACAATTAATTTACCAATTTTAATTGTGTTATTTTTGACCCACATTGCACTTATGAATTCTTCCAAACTTCAGAAAAGAATGGGAAAATCTGGGAATACAGAACTAGCCCACAGCATCATGTTTTACTTTTCTGACAGGAACTAACAGTTTGCTTAAATCTTTTTATGTTCCATTTTTTATTATTTTTGCATGAAAATCTCCTGAAATTGGGTTTCAGTAGAAATGTATTAGGATGAATTATGCTCTGATGAAGCAAAATAGAACAAAATGGGAATCCATCCTGTATCCACCCTATTGCATTCCAATTTTCCACATCTGTCAGAAGGAGAGAAAGATTAACATGAAGCTGTTTCAATATCAGTTCATATGAACATCAAACTCCTTTTTCTTTTTTTTTTAAGAGGTGAAGGTGGACTAAATGGAATATATATGTATCATCATGGTATATAGTATAATAAACATGACATAATAATTAAACTAGAAAAGATATATGTATTTATACAATACAGTAAGTATAAAGCAAGTATAATACACACATTAAGCCAGAATTTACATTCATCAACACTAACTGAATGAATCAAAGTTTTAAATATTGAAAAGAATGAAACCATCTTTTAAAAATTAAGGATAAATATTCCACTACCAGTTACAATTTTAAATTCTACTTTAGGAAAAATAAAAAACCAACAAAACAAAACAAAAATCCCACTTCTTTCCTTTTCCCACATTAGAAGCACTATATAAAAATAGCACATTTTACTTGAAAATTTGAAGATGCTATTTATCAAGATTTATCAATGTTTTCATACTCAATCATTGAATGGGGAGAATTTTTTACCTTAGAAAGCATCTGTTCTCCTATAATGAAAAAAAAAATACAGGATTTCTTGCCAGTAGAATTGTCTTGGACACTTCTCTCAAAGATGCCATGTAAATTTATATTCTCTGTTTAAAAGATGTAAATCATTGCACGTGGCATCTTGTCATGGAGAGGATGCAGCATGTTGCGTATCTGGCATCTAAAATGGCAAATGGCAGATTGGAATTGTGCTAAATGGAGACCTGGAAAGCAATGGCTTACTTGTGAAGATATGGGATAGAATACCTAAAGTACTGCAATGACAAATCTTAAAGTTTAGAAGCAGATATGAGAAAGGAATACAAATTAGTACCCTTACATTCTAGTGTATTTTTTGGCATAATTCTTTTCTATGTACATAACCACTAAAAGGGGTATTTTATATTTCACAGTAAAATTTTATTTATACTGTAAAATGAGTCAGTCACAGACTCAGTTCACCAAGGAAAATTCTACATTAATGCAGACATCTTGGCTCAAAGCACTTAATATCTACCATCTCTTATTCATATTGTAACAGATGAGTGTAAGAAGATGGTATTATTGTACTAGACCGATATATGACTACCCGAGCATCTTATTTGTTAGCTGACAATCAGATTTCTTTTTACTATTAGAGCAGATGAGCATTTCATAGCTTTGAATGAAATATATGGAGAGTAGCGTATGTGATGAGCATCCCAGCTGGTGGGACACAATGCACCTGGAAGCAGCTTTAGGTAATCTCATGCCTGAAATAAGCTAGTATACCAACAAATCAGCCAAAATGCTTTGCCCATTGGCTCTCTTTCTTCTGCTGTGTTATTTTCCACCAGTGTTCCCACACAATCTCACACACGCTAATAAATACATCAGCCTTGATTGAGAGAGAGTTCATGCGCTACCAGATCTTTCTGCAGAGTGCAGCTGGTCTTCCTGCATTCGTGTGGGCATAAACCAATGCTGCTCTTGCTATTTCTAATAAATATTTATATAGAAACATAAATCTACGAGGAACACTGCAAACAGATCAAACATACATTGCCATAAAATAAATAAATAAATAGATTACTAGGCACTTACAAGAAACAGTACAATATATAGGATCAGCTTTTTTTTTTTTTTTTAATGAAAGATTAATAATAAAAAGGATCACAAGCTCACAAAAGGACAGATAATATCTTTGTTTGTTGATACACAACTGTTTATTATACACTGTGGGCTATCAGGTTGCAGATCAAACTATATATCTAAGAGGAAACAGCTTCCTCATTCACCAAAGCACACTCTATGACAACTCAGTAAGCCTACCTGGAGACTTAGTAGCACTCCTCACTACTGGAGAGACTTAGCTTTTCAACTACCAAATTATCAATAACCACGAAACAGTATTTTTTTAAAACAAGAAGTTTCTTTTTTTTTTTTTCCTTTTTTCTTTTGAGTGAAGACGATTATAGAAAGCCTCAGCATCCTGAAAATGAAAGCATTTGTTGCAGAAAACAATATCAACCTATTTAGAAATGTTCTTTGGTAGTGAAACTCTGGAAAAGATGCCAGTGAGTGAGTTAATAATATGTTTGACTGAGTGTGAAACAGAGAGACCATGAAATTCAAGTAATAAAGAATTTGCCTAAAACTACCAAAAAGGTTTTACAAGGAGTCAGTGTTGCTGAAGAAAACAGGGAAGGTTCTTGGTTTTTTCTTACTCTCTGAAATTCAGCACATTGAAAATTTGAATTATTCAGCTATCAGCCTTTAAAAAGAGTCAACAAGAGAACTGAAAGATAAAATCATAGAGTGCCTATATGATAAGTTCTTCTTTTATTGTTTTTATTCCTGTGGGGTTTTTTTTTTATTTGTTATTTCCCTCCCGATTAACAGCTTTTTTTGTTTATAGATTTATTTTTTTAACCCTTTTCAGAAAACAGAAGAAATGAATGGGGACAATGCAGCCATGGTGCTTTCTGGTGTCTAGTACTCCAGTTTCAAATATAGTTATCATCAGGAATATTATACTTGCTTGGACATCTGGCTGGGAAAGTGAAGATACAATATCACATTTATTTTGCGTGCCCTGTTTGTATTCACCATCTGAGCAAGATTAGGATTAGACTAAGGGGGGAAGACAAGACTACTCTGAGGCATTTGAAGAGATGAGGAATAAACATAACCTGCTATCTTCTCCCACCCCCACTCACATAGCTACTGAAAAATGTGTACATGAATATGCAGGAAAACTGTATCATGCTGTTATCAACTACCAAAGCTGATTTACCCCACATTGAAAGGCAGATCTAGGAAATGAATTATGAATATCAAAAATGCAGTCATTACCTTTGATCTCCCTTAGGAAACTCTCATTTCTCACTGTTTCCAGTAATTGCAGAAAATAGATTTTTTTTTCCTCCACATAAACAATTTGTGTTCTCAATCTCATTTTCATGAACTGGAAAACAAAACAGATTGATTCTCTAAAAATGACCCGTTAAAATTCTGCATTAAGACCAGGAAACTCATTAGGCCAACTTCAGTTAGTGGGCTTCTGGGAAAAGGTGTTTTGGTTTGGGAGGAGCAGTTTGATCCCCAGCTCTTGTGACATTCAAGCCAGTGCCTCCACCACCCTGAGTTTGACCACAGGCTTAGTTTGCTCATTAATTTGAAAAGAAACTCAGCAAATCATATCCTTTTTTTTCCTGTGGTAATTCTTGCAGGTTTTACTAAAATACTTCTGGTCCATTTTTCTCCATAAGAACTCAGATTTCTACAAAAAAAATTGTAGCAGGTAGAAGATACAATGTCAGGGTGTAAAAAGCACAAGTGAAAATGCAGAATAACATCAGTACTGGAGATTGGCTGTGGCCTTTCTTGGAAGCAGTAGCACTGCCTTGCATATTTCTGTGGTGAGAGTACAGAAATTTAATCTTCCTTGCACAGAATTTATTAGGATTATAAACCATTTATCTGTTTTGTGTATTAGAAATTCTTATGTAATATGCAAAAAGAAGAAGGAGAAAGAAGACTAAAAATGGAGAAAAAAATTTATGTATGATTCATGGGGCTTTTAATACTGATTAACTCAAACTTCAGGTAGCTTTAAGTGATTCAAAAACTAGGAAACAAAGCTACCTAATATTTCAAAACTGTATGTAAGTATCCAGAAAGATGAAGTGTTATCAAAATTTACTTACTTTAGTTCAATAAAATTGTATCAATACACATGAAGTGGGAGAAGGGAGAAGCCAGAAAAACATACTCAAATTCTCTCTATATTTGCCATGCACTGAATTTCACTCAGAACTAAAGATTTATACAGCAGACCATGCAGAAGCTGTAAAACCATCACTTAAATATAATTCCTACCTTTGAGACATGGGTTTTCTTTAAATAATCATGCACATTTAGACTGTTTAATTGGGCACGCCACATACTTATACAGTCCTTCCACTTTTTGAGCAGATGTTCTACAGAATGTTGTTGGATGGTTTGTCTTGTTTAGGGAAAGAAATCACCCCGAAATAGAAGCCAGCACACAACTTCTACAGAACTCCTTGGCAGAATAAGTAAATGCCAGTTTTTAAAGGACACATAATCTACACAACTTGCCAGTGCTCCAAGGCCACCATTTGCCCTCAGCAGTGCTAAGGGCTCCCCGGCATTATTCAGAAGGAAGTAATAGTGATGAGAAGAAGCAAAACATTTAAATGTACATTTAAGTTTTACTAATGCAAAAGGAAATTTTTTGCACATGCTTTCAGTTTTCCTTGAAGTAGCTGTGCTTTCCAGGAATTCATGAAGAAATCATCCTGTAATGAAATCATTTTGATTAAAATGGTTAATTAAGGATCTTTTTGCACAGGTGGATTGCTTGTGGATCTGCAGTGTTCATGTGCAATTTCTCTGAAGGTGATACTGTTCTGAAGGTGCTATCTTGTAATTCAAATAAAGCAATGTAAACCCTTGGTTATATCTAAATTCATCGAAGTCAATATATCCCACTTATATGCTATATATGCTAAAGTGGAAAAAAACTTTAGATATTAAAAATACAGATACAATAGGGGTTAATTTTCTCAGAAATAATTTGACACTTTTCCTCTAATTATTTTTTAATTTCGGCATAAAGATGGAAAAAAATATTGATCAAAACAGATCTGGTCAAAGGTTTCAACTGATACTCACATACATTCATACAAGTGAACAGTACGAAAACACACAAAACTGTCCACCTGCTATCATTTCAAGTGTTGCATATTTGCAGTACATTCTCACTGTTCATGGTGCATGACAGGTGAGCTCCAAGAAAGCGGCCAAGCTGCCAGCAAGGCAAAGGTACACAAGAGTTGCCCTCAGTCAATCCTGAAGAAACTTATCTTTGCTGTACAGTCAGTTCACATTCTCAATTTAAGTGCACAAATTTTATGTTTAAAATAAATGAACACTAAAATTTCTTAAGATGCAATTCTTTTCCTGAAAATTATTCTTTTTGCCTAAGTATAGTACTGAACCTATATGACGTTTATCTTTTATCTACTCCTTATATCACAGTCCTAAATACGATTTAAACGTGACATAAACCTTCTTTTAACCCTCTGCACAGTGAAGAATTGCATGCTACATGAACATCCTGATGAAAACAGGCCTTGAAAAATACTGAGACTATGAAAGAGATTACAAATAAAGCTGACATTTCACGAAAACTGCTATGCTTTCAGTATTTATTTTCATTACACACTGAAACTAAACAGAATGGTTTTAATGTTTTCATAAAACATCTGTGTTAAAATGTCACATTTCCAATAAAAATGTCAGATTTTAAAGTTTCTCCTGAGTTGGGTCAGAGATATTTGAACACTTTACAACAAAAGCAATTTTCACCTAAAAGCTGTCAATAGATGTCCACACTTTTTATTTCAACTAATTAGCATATTGCCAGTATATTTTAATGTAAATTTTCTGGTCAACTTCACTTGTAAATAATACTGAGGTACGTTCTCAAAACATGCCCAAACAAATTTGAGAGAACATTCATTTCCATTATTCTTTCAGCTCTACTCAAGGGATATTGATTACCCCTGATCCAATGGCAAGGTCCTAAAACTAGAAAGCAGCATTTAATAAATGTAGAGAGGACATCATTTCTGTCCTTGGATAACTCCTCAATTCTCATTTGTCCCATCTGTTTGTGAAAAGATCAGGAGAAATATCAGTTTTCTCTTACAAGGTAGTATATGAGTTTCTAAGTTTGCATGGCCTGAAAGGCTGGAAAGATTCGATATAGTCTGGACTGAAATGAATGCTTCAAAATGCAGAAACTATCTGCAGCTATTCCATCATAAGGTGGGGCGTGACCCCACACTCTGAATTTAGCCTCCCATCCATCACAGATTAATTGTGTTTCTGGAAACAAAAAAGTGTAATTATTCAATGTGATGTGCAAGGAAGTGACCATATAACAGCTATTAACCTATGCATCACACTAAGTAATTGTCCTAAAGTCCTACCACTAATGTTGGCTTTAAAGTTTTCCTGGTCAATTTCAAGAAAACGTGCCAAAGTAAAATATTTTGCCCTTTTACAAGCAAGCACGTGTACTTACACCACAATCATTATATATTATGAAGGCCACTGTGTAGCACAGCCATTGATCAAACTGAGCAGGGAAAAATGCCAGTGCTTATGCAACAGATATTCCTTGTCACAGTTTCACTTACATTCCTCTACTACTCCCGAAGGACCCACACTGTGTTGCATAATTTATGCCATAAGGATTATTTATTAGACTGATTTATTCCATTACTTGTGCTATATTATTAAATTCTTGTATGTCTTAATGAGGACAATGTATTAAGGATAGTTTTATGAGAAAAATGAAAGAACTCAAGGTTGAAAAAATTTTCAAGATAATGTCATGTCTTCATTGAACTCTGCAAAGCGCTGGAAAGGCCTGTAAAAATTTGTTGGAACAGAGTATTCATGGTAACTAGCAGTGCTGTCTAAATTTAATAACTGTTTTCTGCATTCCTGCTAGCGAAATGCTATTCTCTATGCATGGTGAGGGAGCCAGCAGAACTGCACAAGCTCAGGCCCATTTGAGTCATACTCTTCAGCATGCTGTAGGTATGTCCAGTAATAGCAGTGGTTCAATACCTTAAATCCAAGAGTTCTCCAGTAAAAGTGAATTACATTCACTACTCAGCTTGCAGCATGTCTTTCCTGAATTATATGAGGACACAGCGAAGAGGGGATAGAATAAATTCACTGGTCTCCTGGGAGGGACACAGAGATGATTTTGCTGTCCACAGTCTTGACAGGTGTGCACAGGCCTTTTATTGTCCAGGATCATAATTTCTGTTCCTATTCTGTTCCTATTCTTAAAGACTCTTTTTTTTTTTTTTTTTTTTTTTAAAAAAAAAAAAAATTTTTTTTTCACGTCCCATTTTAAAAAAAAAAAAAAAAAGATTTTCTGTTCGCTGGCTTCCTGGCAGCAACTGAAAGAGTTGGCAGGGGTTTTCCTGTGAGTGCACACAGGACATAATCCTGCCTTTGACAATGCAGTAATGAATGATAAATTCTTTCAAATGCAAAAAGGAGAGAAGGGATGTCTTTAAGCTCCCTTACAGCAAACAGTAGCTGCCTGTTCCTTATTATAGAAGCAAAAAACATGCTACATCAGAAAAGTTTTTTCTCTAAATCCCTAAGTCAGATGTTTACTATGAGCAAAGCAGGATGACCACCACAAGCAACATTAGCAACTGTATTTTTACATTAGCAACAATATATTTTTAAAACATCAGGCCTGAATTCAGCTTTATTGATGTCTACAACTCCCTTCACTTTTTTCACAGTAGCACTCAAATCAATATTTTTTGTTCATGAAAATATTCATGTGACCAGCTTGGGTAATGAAAATCCCACAAATTTGAAAAAAAGGCAAGGAATCAATGTGTTGTGCTGTTTGCAAACATCTGATTTGATGACTAAAATTATGAATATATCATGTTAAAATCCACATCAGCTTATGGACATCTGATAAATTTAAATAAGCTATATTTATTTGCTGCACTGGTCACTAAATGTCGATATATAGGCTACAGTACAGCTACTAAGAATGAGATGTCAGAGAAAAAAATGTCCTATATCACTCAGCAAAAAATCCGCTGCCTTTTAAGAGCCCTTTGAACACTCACTGAGGAAAAAAAAGCACCTCAGCAAGGTTCACTAGCTCAAATACAGTGCTGTGCAAACAGCTGGCACACAGCTGGCTGAGTCTTGCATGAACAGAACAAGTATATGCCTACCTAGAAAACGATATGGCAAATATGTAACAACTACATTGAAAAAAATAGAAAACCCACTGAAGGAGGTAGAGGACATTCTTGGCCCATTTTGGGATGGAAAGACCTTCTCAGTTCCCTATTAAAGCATAAACAAGGCACTTTCAGTTCAGAAGGGTCTCACAATGGACATCGAAGGATGAAGTACATAATAAAGTTAGAGCACATAATTACACTAAAAATTCTTCTAAGGATTTGTTTGCATCTTGAAAATTAGCAGTCTTTGAAAATGTGTTAGCAGCCACCACTGTCAACATTTTGTATATTCTTCCTTATTATATAAATATTCAAATCTTTTTCTAATTTTGCTCAGTTTTTGGCCTCAGTATCAACCTGTACAAATGTGTTTCATGGTTTAATTATATACTGTGTGAAAAAGAATTTCCCCACACAGATTTGAATCAGTTTTCTTCAGTTTCTCTTAGTATCTTTTTCCTAAAATATGAAATAATACCTTCCTATCTATTGTCTTTTACACTGTTCTATAGGCTTGCGTTTTGTTAGTGGAAGAGGCTGTTTTTCAGGTGTTCACTCATATGACTCTTCTTCATAAAGGAATCTCTTGGTCTTCTAAGTTTTTTATGAGCTTTCTCATCAATTCTCCTCACTTTTTCCTGACCTTGTCGTGAAATGTGGTAATATTGTTTCTAAGAAGGATTGCCAAAGATTTCAGCAAAGTTTCTGGATGAGGCCATTTACTATCATATAGGTGGCATAAATTATTACCAAGAATTGCCCTCCAGTAAATTCTCAATACAACCCAAAAAGATAGCTAGCTTTTTTAAACAGCAGATTGAGAAAGCACCTTTGGCTATGTACAGTTAGACAGTAAGGTTCGTCTCCTAAGTTGATAGATAACAGTACAATAGCAAGGAGGAAAGTTAATATAACCCCATGCTATGTTCAGTTGAAATACTTAAGGTGGTTAGATCCTTTGTTATGTTATATTCTGTGTTATGTCTATATTTGAATTTAAAAATGTTTTATCAACAGATTTCTTTCACATGAAAGAAAAGTTCAGCTGTTACTCAGAAGTACCTATAGCATCTTCTGGGACATTTGTGGACTTAGATGAATGTTCAGCAGCAAAGAGTATTGTGTAAAAATAACCACATAAAGAAACACATTAAAATACCAAAAATGTATGTTAAAAGGGAACAAAATAAGCACAGGGAAAAAAAGAGAAGGTGAAAAAAGCATTTCTAACAGAAAATGAAATGCTTTAGTAATTCAGCTAAAAGGAAACAAAAATTGTTGCATAAGGATTATTGCTCATCTAATAAGACAGTTCAGAGGCGGTTGCAAGAGAGCTTCCAAAATGATGCTTTCCCAAAGTATAACAGGAAACTTAACAACATCATTGTGCAATATTTTTTTTTTTTATCTTTCCTCATTCATTTTATTCTTTCTTCATTTCTCACTGCATGAGACAAATACAACAAATGATAACCATTTATACTCCTCATGTGAAAGTGATCAACACTTTGTGGAGACTTGAAGATTACTTTCTCAATCCAACAACTAATCTCTCATAAACAAAGAGAACGACATTAACAGATGGGATTTTTCACATCTCTTTATCATTCCACATCACATCACAGTGAAGTCCATTTTGTTTCATGGTGTTCTTCCTAAGCCTTTTTCATCTAATTCTTCCTTTGCAAAATGCAGCTTCATATGGTCAGAACAGGTGTTCTGCGATCTCTGCAACCTGAGCAGCAAGTATCTGCTTCCAAATCTGAAGCATTGCAAAGCCAGGCAGCCCAATTCTGGGAGTGGCATTTCTTTTTATGCCCCACCAGATTGGAATGCAAAAGGCTTTACAACCTGAACAGAGCTGTTCACTCTATAAAGGAATGAATCATTACCCTGACTTCTCAATACTTTTCATAAAATTTATGTTTGTTTTTGACAGACGTGTTTTATGGACAACTGTAAAACGTCTACAGGTAGCAACTACAGTGCTTTCAACGGGAAAGAATTAAGTCACTGCTACCCCTGGAGTGCTAATGAGGTAAAAATGTGCTGAATGTTCATACTTTCTCTGAAATACACATATTATGCTTGCTACAGGTGCACAATGCTAATTTGCTTTTTGGGCAAACCATGATCAATTTGCATAATTTTTACATCCTGAAACTTGCAAACATCAGGAAAATCTGTGTGTTTCTCTGCCTGTAGCATTAAGTCATTGAATGCCTCAGAATCAATATAAGCTCTCAGAATAAGGAG
This sequence comes from Lagopus leucura, assembly GCF_019238085.1. Taxonomy (NCBI): domain Eukaryota; kingdom Metazoa; phylum Chordata; class Aves; order Galliformes; family Phasianidae; genus Lagopus; species Lagopus leucura. Next base: position 92,098,127 of record NW_024962252.1, read on the forward strand.
CAAAGCCCTGCTGGAGTTCTGTGTTAGCTAAATTATAGGATCAAAGCCTTGAGGTATTCCAGCCCAAATCTTTTGTCTATAACCAACATTACTGAGATAGTATCACCATCAACAGGACCATAACTACTTGTTCTGACCCAGCAATACTATAAAATAGATCATTACTAATGATCTACCCACTTGGAAGACATTGCTATATGCTTACCTGACAAATACAGAAATCAAACTAAACAATATCTCATAGACAGGTTATGGAGTAATTTCCCTCAGCAATAATTGAATGTGATCTAGCTTACAAATTTTCAAACAAAAGCACAGTATTTTTATTACTTCACCTTTTTTCATTTGTCAAGTTAAATGTTTTAATGTATGCTGAAGTAACTTGAGGAAAATACAGTAAGTAGGCAAAGACACTTTTCTAGTGGTCACTACATCCTAAGAAGTTTGTGGCTGAGAAGATGTATGAAGAACACAAAGCAAATGAATGCAGATGAATATAATGTTGAGAAAATGAATGCGCTCTGAATTAAAATAGCACATCACATCCATGACAATAGAGGAATATTAGTAGAGAACATTTACTAGTTAGTACTAACAGTTCAACCTGAACCCTTAAAACTTAATTCAAATTATTGTGGGTGGCTAAGAATTACTGTGGGTATCTGGTTATGTAATGAAAAACTTTTGTCTTACAGCGCACCTTGCAAAACAAAAGTTTAATAAGCACATTAGAAAGAACTTGACTCTGTTATTTAAAATAAACAATAACTTCACCTTTTCTTCTGCCACTATATAAATCTGTGCAAAATTCACTTTTCCTGTTGCTCTGGTAGCTATGGTATTTCTGCACAAATGCACAAGCTAAATCAAAAGCAACAGTCAGCACAGGCCGTGGTCACAAAATAGATGGAAAGAATCACAGATGAAGAGCAAGAGCAAAAAACTACTCTATGTGCTGAATATGGGACAGTCAAGGAACAGCTGAAACACTGACCAGAAAAACAAATAGTCCATGGAGCAAAAAGTGATTCCAAATTTTTTCCAGTGAAAACACAAATACACACCCTCCCACTGGAGAAGCGTGTTTTTGTGAGAGGCAAAAACTTCCAGATAGTGCAGAAAATCTGAATATTCATAATGCGTAAAGGAGTGCTTTCCTGGATTGAGAAAACAGGCTGCCCTGGATTCTGGCATGGTTTGGTGCTTACAGGTTGCACTAAAAAGAACTATGGAGCTAGAGCTAAAGAGTTTGAATGCCACTAAGAAAGTGATAATTGCAATGTACAGCATTGATTGCCTGGGAGGGAAGAACAAAAACATCACTAGCATTGCTGAAGAAAAGAATACATAGTACTGCCCATTTCAAGTCTTAAAGCACTTGTGAGTAAGTTTGGTGATGAACAGAGGAAAATAATATTACAAAATTTGATGTTACTTTTCTCTTCCAACAGTACCACATTCACATCTAGAAGCAGAAGTTTTATACTCTCTATACTGTCAAGCTGCAGCCTGGAAGCAGCACAGGATGAGACCCAAAAATATCCTGCTGTGCCATAGACCATGACTGTCAACTGAATGCAGAAGATACGATCAACTGCTACAGACAGTTCTCCCAATAGGTTTAACATACTCTCACAGTAGTTCTGACTCTGGCATTGTCATAACGCCACTAAAAAAAAGTCTCCATTTTGACTAGCTTGCTTCTATCTCCACCCCATAGCCTGAGTAGTTAACAGAAAAACCTTTATTCCTTAGAGTGTCAATTCATAAGATGCCCACGTATTTATGATTAGTCCTATACCTCATTACTTCTTTTTTTACCCAGGCAGGATGATCTATCATCAATTAAATTTGACTTATTTTCTTGTACCTGGTTTCTATTTGCCTTTTAACTATTTTTCTTTGTTTCTTTCTTCTCACCTTTCCTTTTTCTTGTTCTTCGTTTCCCACACTAACTTTTGTTTTTATAGCTTCGGTTGCTTCCTTTTTTCTAACCACTTCAACTACAGTGACTATCCTCTCTCCCTTCCTTATCAGCTGCATTCCAATCCATCTTTCCCTTGGGCTCTTGTCTTATCCCTACCTGCCTCCCCTATTTCTTATTTCTGCACTATAATGGAAACACCTGACCTATTTGAAGCAATGAAAATACTGGACTTTCAAGACAGAGTGTGAAGACCAAACTGGAAGAAATTGTATGAAGCTTTTAAACTAGTAACTATTACTGCAATTTTTTGAAAAGGAAGGCCTTGAATCCCTTAGTGAAAGATTCTGAGCAAGGTTTCCTAGCATTAAAGCTGCCCTGAAGTGGAAAAGTACTACCCATCTGCACACTCTAGTATTCTCCCGGTGAATCTACTGTGCAGGTGCATTATTTATGATTTAAACACTGATGATCTCCACCTATCTGCAGCTTCACATCACAAATATTCCTCTGCTTTGATGCCTCAGAAGTTCTCACCAAATAACAATCATAGCAATTTTTGAATCAGAGGATATCTTTTGATTACGAGGAAATTATACCCTTATGAAAAGTAATATATTTTTAGTGTACTTGGCACACTTTTAGTAGAGCTAAGTGTCTGTAGAATACTTGAATTACAGCAAGTATATTCATTTTTCATAAGTGTAGAGTGACACACTATAAAACAAATTATAATAATCAGAGATTTTCTTGAAGATATCAAAAGGCTTGATTCAAAATAGGATAAGTTCTTCCTAGTACCCTCAGCCTGCATTAGCAGATAGCGGGAACTAAGGGCACTCAGCACCTTTCAGGGAAGTTCCCACGTAAGATCCAGTCCTGCAGCTGTGCAAGATGCAATTTCTTTGATTGCTTCGACTAATTTGCATGCTACATCTATGATTTGGGCACACTGATAATTTGCACCACAATATCCTGCTGTTCTGCTAGCCTTTTAGACTTGCCGTACATTGTTTTTCAATTTGTATGGTCTTTGGAAAATAGTTTCTTGTTTCCTCATAGATGCAGGTTTTAGGGATTGTTCAGAAGCTCTCCTAACAGACAGGAGTTCTGAATGCAGTGATATATATGTATAGGCAGCTAGAAATGGGTGATGAAGGTGATGACTGATTATGATGAATGGATTTCACGAAAATGTATACAAATGGCTTACAAACAGCAATCATAAATTTCATATAAATTACATCAATTACATATGAATAGGAATTTAGTGAGATTTAAAAAAGAATTATGGGAAATTCTATAAGCAGTGTTTACAAAAGTCTTTTAAATATAAAGAACTTCGCGAGAAATATTAAGTAAAATACTTCAGGGTTTAATATAATCTCTTTGGGACTGCAGCAAAAAATTAATCCCAGATCTGTTTGCTGTGGGATTTCTTACCCATTACTTTCAAGCATTTGATTCCACAGACAGTTATAGATGAAATGAGCTTCAAAGTACTTAGTGAGCATCATCCACTCAATGACAACATGCAATACATTGTTGTTCTCTACAATTCATCTTCTTTTTCTTTTATTTTTTTTTTCTGAGAGTGTTACCTATACTTTGTTGCTTATAAACTGCTATGACATAAAAGAAAACCACACATCTGAGCTAAAGAAGATTCAGCTATTCAAAATTCATTCACTTCTTTATATTTTGTGGCTGAAAGCATTCATTGGCACCCTCTTCCTGACAAGGGGAAATGGAGTGGGAGCTGTCATTCTCTTTCCCTGCTAATAACAGGACTCACAAGAACAACACAAAGCTGAGCCAGTAGAGTTTTAGACAGGATGTTAGCAAAAAATTATTTACCATGAGGATGGTCCAATACTGGAACAGATTTTCTATTGAGGTGGCATTTGTGTAATGCCATTAATAAGATGCTTTAATTTTTTGTTAGCCCTGAAGTGGTCAGGAAGCTGGACTTGTTTATCTTTGTAGATTCCTTCCAACTGAATGACTGCACTGTATTGTATTTTACTGCTATATTGTTATTCTATGCTATGCTATTCACATTGTGTTTACACTTATTTGTCATGGATGACCTTGAGATGTAGTTACTGCCATAAATAAATATTTTACATATGTTATTTCATGTTGCGACATAAAAAACACAGAAAATACAACCAGTTTTTTTGAGAAATAGGGGATCCTTTAAAAATCATTAAAAATATCAATACACAATTTTTTCTTTTTCTCTCTGGATTTTTGAAGCTAGCTTCTTGAGACAATTACACATCAATCTTATCAAGATATAGAAACTTGTATAGCAACCTTCTTTTTAACAGAGTTAATATCAAACCAAATACACTTTGAAAGCCAGTGGACTCACCGCTATTCTCTGTTCTACCATGCTTCATGCAATTGATTCACATGGATCCAAAGGGATATACTAAGTAGGGCATTTTGTACCCCCCTTGACTTCCTTCATGGATGTTTACTGAGGAAACTATTACTACTTGTGCTGTATCATAATCTATTCTAGAACTGACTGAAGATTCATCAACAAAGCTAGCTGAAAATTGAGTTTTTCATTAGCTCAGAAGAGCTAATATGGGGTCTTTCATTACAGACTTCTAGTAGTGTGTACTGCTGTGCTAATTTGTCAACGCTTGTGAATGGAGGGAGTAAGAACAGGCATGACAAAAGTATGCAAAATCGTCAGCTTTGAGTCTTAGAGCTATCAAATTATATGTTTTTGTCACTACAGATTTCTTCTTAACAACACTTAAAGGAAAATTCAAGTCCTGGTGTCTCCTTATGCTTTACACTACATTTTTCTCGATGATAACTATGTTGTAGTAGTGAAATCATGTTCATAGTCGTGGAGACTTCCTCTCATTTCATGAAAAAAAAAATCAACCCACAGGTAGTATATACAAGTCCTGGTAGGTAATAAAACTTCCAACTCAATATCTCGTGTTTTATTGACATAGATACCATCAATATTTATGTTTTGAACTATTAATCAGGTCTATTTTTCTTACTGCTTAAAACAGCTCCCTGCAATGAAGCTACCGAGCTAACAACAGTGTCATCTAAGTTCATCCCGATGACTGAATGGAGATTTTTGGCAAGATATTACTTATTACTGTTAAATTCTCTTGAATTTATTTTAAAGTTTTGAAATGGTTTGTGGTTAGCTGAGATTTTGAACATACCAAGTCCACAAATACCTTCTGATCATCAAATAGCCTACACATTTTCTAATGATGTTTGCTTTCTTTGGACAATACTTTTGGACAATATTTTTAGAGACTAAAATCTACATACAACTACGTGAGTCTCCAGTCTTCATGACCAAAACATTACAACACAAATTGTATATTCTGAAATAGCAGAAATGTCATTAAATTCTAGTATGGAGTATAAGGTCAACAAATATTTAAATGCTTATAAACATCTCCTTTACTTCATTACTTATCTATCTATTCAGAATTAGCTTAAAGCAAGATTTTAACATCCCAATCCTCCAAAATTAGGCATAAACTAGCTCAAAAAATGAATTACCTACATTTAACTCACATGGGGTTAGTTACCTCTCATTTCTGTGTTCAGAGTTCAAATATATGTCTGAGTCAAATATCCCAGTGCTATTTTTGATTAGGTGCTGCAACTCATCTTGTTTAACCGTACGTTTTTTTTTTCTCTTTTAGTTCAGTGTCTTCAAGTACTTCAAGTACAGGTGTCTTTTACTTTCTTCTTACTGTAATTTTACCCGTACTTTCGTCACTCACATCTGTGATTGAACTGTAATATGGCAACTAGTATGCAGAAATTATAACTTTATTCCCTCACGCTTCTTTGAAGCTCACTGGCTGTGTGCAATATAGATAATAGTTCTGCTACATCTCAATGTTTTCTTGTCTGTTCTTCACTCCAGACCTTTAAGTTCAAAAGGTATCAATGCATCATTTAAAAATAAGACCAAAAAACACTTGCTGAATTTCCTCTATGGAAACTTGTAACCCAACATGCAATGGTCAACTTTCTATGGAATCTGAAGTTCTTCTCAGTTATTTGGTTTGATTTAGAATAATTAATGATGAGAGCTCCAGAGAAGGAAAAGATGTCAAAAATATGGAGTGCTTATAACCACTGTAGAGCTTTGAGGTACTCCAAAAATCTAACAACCCTGTCACTGAACATTCCCCTAAACCACTTGAGCAAAGAAAAGGGTTTTTTTGTTTTCTTTCTTTAGAAGCGTAAGAACAGTTCTTGCAGTCTCTGTCCCAGAAATAACTTTATCCCTCCTCCTATCTCTCATGCCTTCTCAGAGAGCCGGAGTTCTCAAAAAGAACCTTCTGTTTGGTTTCCATTTTCTTTGTTTGTATTTGTCGTTTTTTCTCAGCAGAACAATTCATAATTCTTATGCATCTCCTTGACAGGGTGATTACTTTTTGATTAGCTCTGACAGTCGTGTCATCCGCATGTATGTGTCTAAGAGACAGCTTCAGCATTCACTTGAGCTAGCCAACAAACCTCTTATTTAAAATTACAACCGCTAGACAATTTCATACATGTACCTTTCAATGACTCAGAGACACTTTTTCTTCCTGACAATATATATCCCTCACCAGATCTTAAACTTGCAGGTTGTATAATGTACTACATTTCCTGTGACAGAAAATATAGTTGGGTTGTTTCCAAGAATATCATTATCATTTTTAAAACTTATGAATATTTTCAGTATAACACAGAGCACTAATTTATGCAGTAGAAGTCAAGTTTCTGTAAGACCATGTGCTACAAGGTATTCCATACATGTGTAAGGCTGAAAGATATACAAAGAGAGATGGTTTGGAAATCATGTTTCATCTTTTTTTTTTAAATTAATTATTTTTGTGCTGCTTCAGAATGAATCAGCTGTGACACCACAGGCTGCAAAAATTTCTGAGAATGACAAAAACAAATTCTTTTAGAAATCAATCAAAAACTGAATTAAATTCAGGAAATTTTACAGTCCCAACATTTCCCTGTATCTTCCTGACTAACTAATTGTCTAATTGTTTTATTTATTTGTAGGCTCTTCCCAGCCACCCCCTAAGAGTGGCAAGATTCTTGCTAGAGGCTTAAAGAAATGTGAATGTTGTCTGGTGCTAGTTGGCATAGTTGGGCTGTCCTTTAGTTGGAAAGCGGAAGAAGCCTCCACCTGTGCCAGCACATCCACCCATACCAGTGATTGGGCTTGGATTTTGATTCTCTCCATCTAAGAGAATCATAGAATCGTATCATGGAATCACAGTCACAGAATCATAACATGGATTGAATTGGAAAAGACCCTAAAGCCCACCCGGCCCCAACCCCTGCAGTGGTCAGAGCTGCCATTCACCAAATCAGGCTGCACAGGGCCCATCCAACCTGGCCTTGGGCACCTCTGGAGATGAGGCAAAGAACATTAGAAGTGTTACTATATTTTCACCATAAGCACATAAGCTAAAAATTAGGCCATAGTTAGGAAATAGTTTTTTTTTTTTTTTTTTTAATTACATAAAATATATATAATGAGTACTGATTTCTATCAGTCTGCAATTTTGCTCCTTTAAAAAAGTGTCTCCCTTTTTGTTATTGCCGAAGCCTATAATTTATATTCTTTTCATAGCAGGAGAGAGATTTGCTCCTTGTTCTGTTTGCACAGGTCAAGTTACTAGAACTGTCAGGAGAAATTCTCACTTTATTTGAAAATAAATGGATATGGGTATCATCTGGCTGAATAAAAAGGAAGTTTGATGATGTTACACGTACTGAAGATATGTAGCATGTCTAGCAAGTTTCTATTCTTGTTGTTTGGTTATTTCACCAAATTTATCATCAAAGGATGCCTGATTCATTAAAAAAGATCATAAGGCTAAGTCCTCTGCAATAGAGCTGGGAGAATGAGGGTTTTTTACACATATTTCTGGAGCTTCAGTTCAAAACTAAATGGCTATGTGTTGTTTTCAGCTTGGAAAACAAAAAGTATGGCTGCACACACCTTTATAAAAAAGGATGCTGGGGGTGCTCTTGTGATTCTTTGAGTGTAACAGAATCATTACGGAGTCTGAAGAGTTGTAAGAACCTTGGTTTGGGTACCGGCAGCTCCCAGCCAGCACCTTTCTCCTGGCCACTGAGCACAAAGACTGCAGGCCACCATCTGGACACAACTGGGTGTGTTTGATATGACACGATGCCTTCCAAGCAGCTAAACCCAACGAGCTGAAGAAGCCTTAGATTTCTTCAATAGTTTGTGAGTGCTGGGCAACAACATACGTTCATACAGTTTTAACACACTGCCCAACAGCTCCCAGACTTTCCAACAGACCACCCCCCAGGCCCGGAAGGTATCCTTCGGTTAGAAGTCCACACCGGCATTTTCCTACAGGCACTGCATGCTCCAGAAAGCTTCGGCTCTAGAACCATCCAACCGAGCAGCGCACCGCACGCAAAGCAGCAGTGTGGCGAGGAGGGAACCGGCAGAGCTGTCCCAGCCAGCGGAGCAGACGGGAGGGCACCAAGCCGACTCCCCGTCCCGCCCCCGCTCTCGGCGGCGCCCACCTCCCCTTCCCCGGGCCGTGCCCGCTGCAGTGCAGAGCCTCGGGGCGCGGCGGGCCCGGGGCGGGGCGGGCAGGGGTCTGCAGCGAGCGCGGCACCGCCCCCGGCGGGCAGACGGGCGCGGCGGCGTCACGCAGCGGCACCGCCCCCCGCTCCC